>NW_024379918.1:0-64127 GCF_016835505.1 Polypterus senegalus
CACCTTTAACCACCCTGACATACACCATGATGTTCTTTCTCTAAATTAAATTAGATAAAATTGGTACAGGCAGTCATGTACATTTGTTTTAAAGAATGCAAATTGCAGTCATGACAAAGTGAATTATCATTATTTTTTATATAAACAAGTAAATGTGTTTTTTTTTTCTTTGTTATTTAGACGATTTCTTGACATCAACCCTGAACAAGGGTCCAAGGCCAAGCAAGGAAAACTTGTATCTAAGAAGACTGGCCGAGTAGTTCAAAAAGAAAAGCTCAGTAAACCCTCATGTTTCCTCAATACTTCGTAAGATAATGGACTTTGAATGGAATTTTGTCTGAGTTCATCCAAGACCACTTTCTCAATGTTAATTTTGACAGTTTCAGTATTATTTATCTAATATAGTGTTCATATTCTGTTCTAATGTAAAACTCAAGATTGGTTCACTTTTAAATTTATCACTGAACAATACTAGAAAAAACACCATACAAAATGGTAATCACAGTATGACCACTGTAAAAATACAAACATTTTTTCTTGTAATTTTACAGTAAAATACTAAGCAGAGTTGCCAGCCACTTACTGTAGATATACAGAGATGCTACTGTAATTGACTTTTACAGTATTACACTGTAATTCATTATACAGTATTGTACAATAATATTACAGTATCATACTGTATTATAAATACAGTGTAATACTGTAAATGTTAATTACAGCAGTGTCACTGTAAAGTACAGTAAGTGGCTGCAACTACTATATTACTGTAAAATTACACCGCCTACAGTGCGCTTGAAACGCGCTATTGTGAAATCAAGCTACCTTCAACTATATCTCAGTACACGTTCATAATACCATTGTAACAAAAGTTATAAATGATGAAATACTCATTTCCTTAATGGGTAAGTACTGTTTGGATGGTTTCCTAAGTGTTTTCAAAGTGTAATATCTCAAATTCACTAGTTTTCTTAATTGAAACGCATTGGGCTAAAATGAAGCTGAGTCTTTCTCAATGATCCCTAACTTCTATGTATTTAAACCACTTGTATCACATGTGAAATGGACGATTCTAAGAGAAATGTATTGTTTTGAACCGTTATCTGGTGGTGAACAAGCTTTAAAACTTGTTATATACTGAAAGTGCCTTTCAGGGTTGAAAGCAGCTCTATTGTGTTTTCAAGTTACCTTCAACTATAACTTAGTACACCGTCATAAAACTGTTGTAGCAACAGATCTAAATGATAAAATCCTCAGTTCCCTAATGGAACAACTGTTTGGATGGTTTCCCAAGTGTTTTTCAAAGTGCAATTCAATATTTGAAATTCACTTGTTTTCCCCATTGAAACTCATTGGGCTAAACTGAAGCTGAGTGTTACTAAATGATCCTTAAATTCTATGTGTTTAAACCACTTGTATCACATGTGTAATGGAGGATTCTAACAGAATTGTACTGTTTTAAACAGTTTCCTTGTGCTTAACAAGCTGTAACACTTGTTATATACTGAAAGTGCTTTTCAGCACTGAAAAGCGCTATGTGATTTCAAGTTACCTTGAAATATAACTTATTCACCATCGTAAAACTGTTCTAGCAACAGTTCTAAATGATGAAATCCTCAGATCTGCAATGGATAAGAATTGTTTGGATGGTTTCCTAAGTGTTTTTAAAGTGCAATTCAATATCTGAAATTCACTTGTGTTCCTTTTGAAATGCATTCGGCTAAAATGAAGCTGAGTGTTACTCAATGATGCTTAATTAACTTCTATGTGTTTTAAACCACTTGTATCACAAGTAAAATGGAGGATTCAACAGAAATGTACTGTTTTGACAGTGTCCTTGTGCTAAACAAGCTGTAACACTTTTATATATTGAAAGTGCTTTTCAGCCCTTGAAGCAGCTATTGTGGAATTAAGTTACCTTCAACTATAACTCAGTTGGTCATAATAGTGTTGTAACAACAGTTCTAAATGATGACATCCTCAGTTCCCTAATGGTTAAGAACTGTTTGGATGGTTTCCAAAATGTTTTTCAAAGTGTACTTCAATATGTCAAATTCACTTGTTTGCCCCTTTGAAACTCCTTTTGTGCTAAACTGAAGCCGAATGTTACTAAATGATCCCTTTAAATTCTATGTGTTTAAACCACTTGTATCACATGTGAAATCGAGGATTCTAACAGAAATGTACTGTTTTGAACAGTCTCCTTGTGCTAAACAAGGCGTTAAACTTGTTAAATACTGAGCGTACTTTTCAGCGTTGAAAGGGCTATTGTGAAATAAACTTACCTTCAACTATAACTCAGTAAACGGTCATAATACTGTTGTAACAACAGTTCTAAATGATGAAATCCTCATTCCCTAATGTAGAAGATCTGTTTGTATGGTTTTGTAAGTGTTTTTCAAAGTGTACTTCAATATCTGAAATTCAGTTGTTTTCCCCTTTCGAAACGCATTGGGCTAAACTGAAGCTTAGTGTCACTCAATGATCCCTATCTTCCATGTGTTTAAACCACTTGTATCACATGTGAAATGGAGGATTCTAACAAAAAAGTACTTTTTGAACATTGTCCTTTTGCTAAACAAGCTGTATAATTTCTCATATTATTAAAGTTCTTTTCAGTGCTTGAAAGGAGCTATTGTGATTTCAAGTTACCTTCAAGTATATCTTAGTACACCGTAAAAAAACTATTGTAGCAACAGTTCTAAATGATGAAATCCTCAGTTCCAAAATGGGAAAGAACTGTTTGGATGATTTCATAAGTGTTTTTCAAAGTGCACTTCAATTTCTGAAATTCTCTTTTTCCCTTTGAAGCCATTGGGAAAAATTGGGTGAGTGTTATTCAATGATCCTTAACTTCTGTGTGTTTAAATCACTTGTATCACATGTGAAATGGAGGATTCTAACAGAAATGTACTGTTTTGAACGCAGTTTCCTTTTGCTTAACAAGCTGTAACACTTGTTATATACTGAAAGTACTTTTCAGCTCTTGAAAAGCGCTATTGTGATTTCAAGTTACAGTGAAATTTAACTCAGTTCATGGTCATAAAACTTTGTAGCAACAGTTCTAAATGATGAAATCCTCAGTTACCAAATGGTTAAGAACTTATTGGATGGTTTCCTAAGTGTTTTTCAAAGTGCACTTCAATATGTCAAATTCACTTGTTTTCCCCTTTTTAAACGCATTGGGTTAAACTAAAGCTTAGTGTTACTCAATGATCCCTAACTTCTATGTGTTTAAACCACTTGATCACATGTGAAATGGAGGAATCTAACAGAAATGTACTGTTTTGAACACTTTCCTTGTGCTAAACAAGCTGTAACACTTCTAATAACTTGATTTCACAATGCGAGTTTCAAGCACTGAAAATCACTTTCAGTATATAACAAGTGGTACAGTTTCTTTAGCACAAGGAAACTGTTCAAAACAGTAAATGTCTGTTAGAATCCTCCATTTCACATGTGATACAAGTTGTTTAAACACATACAACTTAGGGATCATTGAGTAACGTCAAACTTCAGTTTAGCCCAATGCGTTTTAAAGGGGAAAGAAGTGAATTTCAGATATTGAGTCACTTTGAAAAGCACTGAAACCATCCAAACAGGTCTTACCCATTAGGGAACTGAGGATTTCATCTTAAGAACTGTTGCTACAACAGTTTATGACGGTTACTGAGATATAGTTGAAGGTAACATGAAATCACAATAGTTGCTTTCAACGCTGTAAACACTAAGTATATTAGAAGTGTTACAGCTTGTTGCACAGGAAACTGTTCAAACAATACATTTTGTTAGAATCCCATTTCACATGTGATAAATGATTAAACCCACAGAGTTAGATCGATGACTCAACTTCTGTTGGCAATGCGTTTTAAAGGGGAAAACAATGAATTTGACATATTGAAATGCACATTGAAAACATTTAGCAAACATCCAAACAGTTCTTACCATTAGGAACTGAGGACTTCATCATTTAGAACTTTGTTACAACAGTATTATGACGTGTACTGAGTTTTAGTTAAGCGTAACTTGATTTCACAATAGTGCGTTCAAGTGCTGAAAAGCACTCAGTATATAAAAGTTTTAAAGCTTGTTTAGCACAAAGTCGCTGTCAAAGTGTACATTTCTGTTCGAATCCTCCATTTTACTGTGATGCAAGTGGTTTAAACTACAGAGAAGTCAGCATCTTGAGTAACACTCAGCTTCAGTTTAGAATTTCAGTTTCAATGGGAAAACAAGTGAATTGAGATATGAGTGCACTTCAAAAACATGAAACCATCCAAACAGTTCTTACCATTAGGAACTGAGGACTTCATCATTTAGAACTGTTGTTACAACAGTATTATGACCGTGTACTGAGTTTTAGTTAAGCGTAACTTGATTTCACAATAGTGCGTTCAAGCACTGAAAATCACTTTCTGTATATAACAAGTGTTACAGCTTGTTTAGCACAGGAAACTGTTCAAAACAGTAAATTTCGGTTAGAATGCTCCATTTCATGTGATACAAGTGTTTAACATATATCAGTCAGATCATTGAGTAACATAAGCTTCAGTTTAGCCCAATACGTTCAAAAATGGAAAACAAGTGAATTTCACCTATAAACAAAAATTCAGTAAAAACGGTAATCTACTGGCAGCTGTTGTTGCCATCATTGTACTGTTAAAATACAGTGGGTTACTGTTATTAAAATTAACAAACAAGATGCTGTTTTGTTAGCTTCCTACAACATACAAATGTTATTTAGCAGTATATAGCTGTTAATTTACATTTTAATCACAACCCAATTATTCTAAATTGCAAATGCTATACCATTTTTTATATTTGTAGAAAACAAAATAAATAAAGCCAACTTATTGTTTTAGTCCTACTTTACATTTCCATTTAACATTATATTAATTGTTAAGCTGTTTGTTGTACCAAAAATGTGAAAAATGCAAAACCATCATATTTTCGAGTGCATAAACTATGGTGCAACAAATAAACACACCATAACATGAAGAAATACAAAGATGGCTTAAGAAAACCAAGATAAATTTCAAAAATGCCTCAACTTGACATGAAATAATAAACAAAACTTCAAATCAAGCTTCAGGTACAAAAAAATAAATTAAAAAAAAATACACATATATATAAGTAAAATAAATCAACAAAAGGCTTTAATCAAACACCAGCCCTTTTCTGGATATAAAAAGTAGAATACCAAAAAAAATATAACAGTAATATACAAACCACTGTATGAGCGAAAACTTATTTTAAATAAAGTGCCACTCAAAGTCCATCAATCTTTTTAAAAGATTTGACACTTTCAGATTGACTGTCATGGTTTTCTTTTTGAACAGTTTTCCCAGTCTTTTAGATGTCACTTTTCCTTTTGCAGCCTTGGTCCCTTTTCCAAATTTATTCCAACAAATCATCTGAAAAATAATAAGGGAAGACTTTCTGTGATCAATATCTTAAAACTTTAATAATAAAACAAGATTTAAAAGATTTACACAGTAGTGTAACAGCTTGTTATTTAATACATTAGCTAATGTTATGAAGTGATACCAAACTTTCATCTTAAACCTTTAAAGACCCAGAACTTTTAACTTCCTTCTTTTTTTTTTTTTTTTTTTTATTTATTTATTAATTTTATTACAATCAATACATAGCAATCAAGTTTTACAACAAAAAATTATTACTAAGAACAGATCGATCCCCACCCTTGAGAGAGAGCAAAAGCGGTGTAAAATTTAAGGCTTTTAAAAATACCTAAATCAACAAATTCTCTGTGCTTTATAAAATCATTTCAAAATATTACTGATTAGATCCTGCCATGTTTTGAAAAAGTCTGCACAGATCCTCTAACTGAGTATTTGATTTTTCCAATTTTAAATAATATAACACATCAGTTTCCCACTGACTTAAAGAGGAGAGTTTGGGTTCTTCCAGTTTATCAGAATAAGTCTGCGTGCCAACAGTGTAGTGAATGCAATCACAATTTGTTTGTCTTTCTCCACTTTAAGACCCTCTGGAAGAACCCCAAACACAGCTGTTAATGGGTTAGGAGGGATTGTGAGTCCAAGACTGTCTGAGAGGTAATTAAAATTTTTGTCCAGAATAATGTTAATTTGGTGCAGGCCCAGAACATGTGACCTAGTGAGGCTGGGGCTTGGTTGCGTTCGCAGGTTGGATCATGCCCTGGAAACATTTTGGAGAGTTTTAGTCGAGACAGATGTGCTCGATATATAATTTTGAGTTGTATAATTGTATGCTTTGCATATGGAGCTTGAGTGAATTCTCTGCATTGCTACTTTCCACTCCTTTTCTGATATATTAATTGAGAGGTCATTTTCCCAGTGTCCTCTTGGATCTTTGAAAGGAAGGGATTGTAAAAGGATTTTATATATTGTAGAGATGGAGTCTAACTCCTTGAAATTGAGCAATAATTTTTCCAGCGTGGATGAGGGTGCAAGATGAGGAAAATCTGGAAGGTTCTGTTTAACAAAGTTCCTGATTTGAAGATAGTGAAAGAAATTTGTAGCTGGAATGTTAAATTTGGAATGTAATTGTTCATAGGATGCAAAGGCGTTGTCTATATAAAGATCTCTAAGCAAGTTAATTCCAAATTTTTCCAGATATTAAAAACTGCATATGTTTGTGAGGGTTGAAAGAGGTGGTTCTTTTGCAGGGGTGCCACAGAAAGAAGCTTCTCCGTCTTAAAATGCTTTCTACATTGGTTCCAGATTCTAAGTGAGTGGAGCACAATTGGGTTATTAGTGTATTGCCGATAGCGTGTGTTTATTGGAGCACAAAGCAAGGAATACAAAGAAGTACTGCAGGATTTTACTTCTATTGCGGTCCATGCCTGTGTATGTTCTTCTATGTGTCCAGGTTCTTATCGACTGTATATTTGCAGCCCAGTAATAAAACTGGAAGTTAGGTAGAGCCATGCCGCCTTCTGCCTTTTGTCTTTGTAGGGTCGCTCTTTTGATGCGTGGATGTTTAGAATTCCAAATAAATGAGGTTATTGTTGAATCTAATTGCTTAAGAACGATTTATTAATGTATATTGGTATGTTTTGAAATAAAAAAGGAGCTTAGGAAGAATATTCATCTTAACAGTGTTAATTCTTCCAGCTAGTGTGAGATGAAGGGTTGACCATCTATGCAAGTCTTGTTTAATTTTTTCCATACAGGCGACGAAATTTTGTTGATAAAGAGCTTTATGTTTACTTGTGATGTTTACCGAGGTATTTAAACTGTTCTGCAATGATAAAAGGAAGGGTGTCTAATCTAATATTATATGCTTGCGAATTCACGGAAAGAGTACACTTTTATTCAGATTAATTCTGAGACCAGAGAGCTTTTGAAATTCTGTGAGTGCTGCTAAGACTGCAGGCACAGAATTTTCTGGATCCGATATATACAGTACCATGTCATCTGCATATAATGAGATTTTCTGTTCCAGTCCTTCTCTGCTAATCCCCTTTATCTGATCAGTATTTCGACAATGTATTGCCAGTGGTTCAATGGCAATTGCAAACAACAGTGGTGACAAAGGGCATCCTTGTCTTGTGCCACGTTCTAGTTTAAAGTAGTCTGAGCAAATGTTATTGATGCAAACTGAAGCTTCTGGGTTAGTATACAGTAATTTAATCCATGCACAAATGTTGGGCCAAACCCAAACTTCTCCAAAATAGTAAAAGGTATTTCCATTCAATCATGTCGAATGCTTTTCTGCATCCAATGATAATAATATTTCTGGGGTGTTTGATTTAGTTGGTGAGTATATTACATTAAACAGGCGTCGAAGATTTGAAGATAAGTGTCGGCCCCTAATAAATCCAGTTTGGTCTTGTGATATTATTGAGCACTTTCTCCATCCTTCTAGCTATGATTTTAGAGAGTATTTTAACGTCGTTATTCAGAAGTGAAATTGGTCTGTATGATGCACATTGTAATAAGTCCTTATTTTGTTTTGGAAAGACAGTGATTAGTGCTTGGCGAAAGGTTTGTGGAAGAGATTGGTTATCTCTGGCTTCTGTAAATGTTGCTAATAGGAGGGAGCTAGCTGAGCGGAGAATTTCTTGTAAAACCTCTGCAGGGTAGCCATCAGGGCCTGCTGCTTTTCCACCTTGGGTGACTTTATAGCATCCAGTAATTCTGATAATGACAGAGGTTTATCGAGCTCCTCCACACTAATAGCGTCAATTTGTGGTATCTGTAATTTATCCAGAAATGCATTAGATTGTATATTGTCTTCTTTAAACTCAGTAGTATATAGGGATTTATAGTAGTCTCTAAAAGTGTACATTATATTTTTGTGTTCGATGATTTTATCTCCATTAAGTGTTAGTAATTACGAGATTGCGTTGCACTTCTTGCTTGTGAATTTGTTGCTAAAAGCTTATTAGCTTTCTCTCCATGTTCATAATAATGATGTCTGGATTTGTAAATTAGTTGTTCGGTTTCTTTAGTTGTCAAGAGGTTTAATTCTGAATGTAGAGCCTGCCTCCTCTTATGTAGAGTCTCGCTTGGTAGTCTGGCATGTTCGTCATCTATTTTAGTAATTTCGCTTTTTATCTCTGCTACTTTCTTGCGGATTTATTTCTGTGGGAAAGATATGAGATAATCTGTCCTCTTAAGAAGGCCTTAAGAGTTTCCCAGAGTATTCCTGCAGAGATCTCAGGGGATGTATTTGTCTCTAGAAAGAATTCAATTTGTTTGGATATAAATTCAGTACAATTCTCGTCAGCTAATAGAAGCGGATTGAGGCGCCATCTGCGGGGTGAGTGTATGGGGCTTAGTAATTTCAGCTCCAAGATCATGCGAGCATGGTCTGAAATAACAATAGCATCGTATTTACAAGATTTAATCTTAGGCAAGAAGTTATTATCTATAAAAGTAATCAATCCTTGAGTAGCAATGATGTACTGGTGAGTAGAAAGAATATGTTCTTGAATTTGGGTTAAAAACCTCCAGGGATCTGATAAGTTGTGATCAGTTATAAACTTTGTAATTATCTTTGCGGTGTTAGTTGCCGTTCCCCCTGTGGAGGAAGTCTTATCTAAAAGTGGATTTAGAACACAATTAAAGTCCCCAGCCATTATAAGTTTATGAGTGTTCAGATTGGGAATGGATGCAAATAAATTTTGTATAAATTCCTTATCATCAACATTAGGTGCATAAACATTTATCAAAATCATTTTACAGTTAGATAAGTCTCCCATGACCATCACATATCTCCCTTCAGGATCCAATACTACATCTGATGCTACAAATGGTACTGTTCTATGTATGAGAATTCCCACCCCTCTAGTTTTCTTTGTAAAACTAGAATGGAACATTGGCCAGTCCAGTCTTTTGCAGCGGAACTGATCCTTACTTAGTAAGTGGGTTTCCTGTAAAAATACTATTTTAGCATTTAGACCTGTTAGGTGAGAAAGTACTTTCTTTCTCTTTAATTTGATTCAGGCCTTTAACATTCCAGCTTACGAAGTTAACTGTCCCATCATGGAGACACTGATTCTGAGTTTTTGGTGTCATATTATAGTCTTAACTGGAAGTGAAATAGTTTAGGTCTTAATTTCCTATTCCCCCAAGAGTTGTTGCCATGCAGCTTATTATTACGTTGATAGTTATAATTATAAAGATTGAGATGATAGATTAGATATAGATCAAGCCTGCTCTCTTTCTCTTCCCCTTAACCCCCACCCTCCTTTTTGCCTCCCCAGGTGAGGCTAAAACCCACTTCATGCAGTCCCAGTCCTCTGACATACCCAGAGACAAAGCACGTCCAAAGCACATCAAGCCCCCATGCAGTGGCTTTAAGGTTAAAAGATAGAGATATCTGTTACCAATATAGTCTTTAAAGAGGAAAAAGAAAAGAAAAGAATTTTGCACTTAATATATATATATATATACATATACATATACATATATATATATACATACATACATACATATAATCTTCATCAATTTTAGTGCATTAAGATGATATCCCCAGATAATAAACCCAGGTGATGGTGTTAAAGATGTGTCCAAAACAAGCATAACAAGTCTTAATGCAGTAATAGCAATAACAGCAAACCAAGGGTATGATATTACTTTTTAAAAATACTATTATTACCATATTATTGAAAGACAAAAATTAATTTACCTTTGAAGGAATTCCAGTGTGGAGGCTGCTTCCTCTTGATATTGCAATTTGAAGATGTAATACAGTGAAAACAAAGCAGCAAGTCCAGAGAGAAAGGTTGGTTGCACACCCTCACAGATTATTCTGCCCTCCAAGCTGATCATCCATTGTTTCATCCACTGTCCTTGAGTATCACTTGGACCTTAAAGGAGTGTACAGATTATGTTATGAACTATTATTCTTGGAGAGCTAACATAGAAAAGGCAGTAAGAAAATTATGAATATTATATGATTTTGTCAGGGCTTGTATATCTTCCAAGACAACAAACCTTGCAGTTTCAATATTTTAGCCAACAAGCCACTAAGGTTATGATATGCAAACTAAACCGCACAAACTCATTCAGGCATCACATAAAATATTTTCTTCACTTTAAAAAAGTACACTTTAATCAAACTTTTTTTATACAGTGGCCAGAATGAGGCACATAAAGATGGATGTTCTCCTAATGGTAAAAAGTTGTGCCAGTCAGCCTAGAGTGTGATCCTTGTTTAGTGAACATGCAGACATGTCATATTTCATATACTTACCAAGCAGGATCAATCGAGGAGTTACAGGTAGGTTACCAGTCTTCTCAAGGTCAGCAGGAGTGGCAGACTTCTTTTGGTAAAGATCAGAATTAGAAATTAACATCTCCAAAAAACATATGCGCTAATAATATTTGACAATGTACCTATTAAAACAAGAATAGCTTATCCAAATGTATACTTCTTAAATTTTATTTACCTTTTTGTTAATATTGACAAATATTGTCTATACAGTGCACAGAATAAGAGTCAAAATGGAAGACTTGTAGATGCACAGTAAAAAAAAAAAAAAAAAAACCAAGAACAAAACAAAAACTTGGACAATGGATAATAATCCAGAAGGTCATTTTGATTAACACAAGAGTAGGAACCATTTTGCTGTCAAGCAGTAAACACCCATGTTATGGATAGTGGTAGTTTGGAAACGCTTCATTGATGAAATACACTGAAGAATTCTGTATGACTGTCATCACAATCCTTCCCACAATAATGCCTTCATCAGTTTCTTGAATAACAACATACATGTTTTTTTGTATGTTGTTCCTTTAACAGTTGCCTCATGAGCAACCATAGTACTTTCAGGCAGAAAATCATATCCAGCCACAGTGTCCCTAATGACATCATTGTAGATTGTACAAACTCTGTTGCCTTGTCTGCTACAATAGTGGGAGGGAAGAACTCACCAGCAAGAAGAAAAATGCCTGGAGAAGCTGATGTCTTTCTGCAAGAGTAAAAAAAAGATTTTTAAAGTTATGTAATATTCTTACACACTGTTTGAAATAAACATGCTTGCTCTCAAACCTTAATGTCCAACGAGTGAGTGAACAAAAATGAATAATGAGGTCAGGGTAGTGGCTAAGATAATGATGTTTAGGAGACAGTGGGCAGGAAAAATGTGTTTCCTAAAAAGTAGGTACTCATCAATCAAAACTCTCAAATACCCCACATGATTGTTGGAAATGGCTGGAGAACAAACAACTGCAACAATTTCCATTAACAGTAAAATTAGTTGCCAAACTTCATTTGTACCAGGAGGTTCAATTTTGTCACCAATCAACAATTGCAGCATCCTCAAAAACACCAGTTTTGTACAGCATGGCCACCAAGCTTCTCACTTCCGGGTTAATTTCACAAGGTCTGTCCCTGTTTCGTCCCAGAAATATAAACTGACTGATCCTGCAATTTAATTCCAGGTAGCTAAACTGTCTGTCAACTTTTACAAGATGTTGTATACATAAAGGAATGTCATACGACATAATACCTTCAAACAAATCATGTCCAAGGCATGGGGGCAACCCTGGCTGACAAACATGATAGAAAGAGAGCTCATTGAATGATGAGTCGAACTTGATGCCTCTACTATGAGGCAAACACTCAGCACGGTTTTGAACATGATCTTTGTACGACTGCACTGTATGTAATGTGGCCCTGGAATGTGGATCTTGCTGAAATGTTTTTATCTATTTCACAGTATCGGCAGAAGTATGTGCTTCCACTGAAATTCTCCACAAACCCAACTATGCTATATGAGCCTAAATTGTCTTAGGCTATCACCCACAAAATTGCTTTAATGTTCATTCCATCAGGAAAACATACACCTATTTGTCTTCAAGGTCTTTTAGGTCGTCGACTAAGCACTTTATTACCAATTTTTTCACCAAAGTATTTGAAGTCTTGTTCCCTACAGAGAAACACCAATTGCATTTCATCAGTGCTTGATCTGTTATAAGGACACCGATCTGCTAATGTAAGGTACATAGCAAGTATTTTATGTTTTTTCTTGCCAGACCCTAAAGGGTTCACAACTTCAAAAGAGTCTTGATATAAGATCAAGCCTAAATCAGATTTATCTGTTTTATGCTTGCTTTGCAGGTACATTTTCACCATCCCACACATCTTTTAAAATGTCCATCAATGGGACATGACAGTGCACATCTCTGTACTGTTCCCTTACAGACTTGCAGTTAAGAAGAGATTCAATTGTTTGTTTAACTGGTATCTACTGTACCAAAACACTCATTTCCTGGTTCATTCTGTCCTAGATGAATAGGCACCGGCTCAACATAATGGAAACTGTTCTTGTAAAATTATTTTCTTCGCTGATTTGATCTTAAGGTATGACTGTTACACAACATAAAAAGATCTTCAGCTTTAAGATCGTCAAGAACCATTTTTATCATTGCCTCTGGAGCGTCAAGTGAAACTAACTTTTCCTGAAGTTTGAAAAGCATACGAGACAGGTTGATTTCATGGATTGACTGAATATCTTCAATGACTGTCTGAATTACTTAGGCTGGAAGCAATAATTTTGCTTGCAGTTTCAAATAGAACAGAGCAAGATTCCTTAAAAACAATGTCTTATCAACATTTTCAGGACTTACATCTGGTTCCTCACAGTTCTCACCTTCATCAGTATGTGTATCAGACTGAAAATTATATGAGCATATGATTTCTCTTGTATTTGAACATTAACGTTACCCTGTCAGTTTTGGAAAGTTTCAAGCTGCTAACAGCAGCATGTAATCACGCTAATTACAACGACTTCACCGAATCTTTACTGTGATTTTTAGAAATCGTTTGTAGGCCTAACACCAACAAAACAGTGAGTAACAAATGGTGTATTGCAACGATCAATTAAAAAATAATCCGAAAATCAAATTTGAGAGTTGAATTTGCAGATTTTTAGTCAAATGAACAGTTTGAATAAAAATCGAACGCTTACCAGTTAGCAACACAATGGCAGTTTTAAGTTGCGCAGATCCGTGTCGCGCCAGATTTTCGAATTTCAAACAGGTTGTTTTCTGTGTGTAGCCATCCAGCTACAACGACGGTCTCTGTTTTAATTGATCCGTTTCCACATGTTTTTATAACGTTATTTTTAGAAATACTTTGCATGACTTTTACTAATTATTGCTTTGTCTGATTAAAACATTATAAAACTCCACTGTAGTATTTTTAAAATGTAACAAACATAGATAAAGGTGCAAAATCTACTACCTTGTGGTGATAATACACGTTATAAATTGAAAAATATGGTATAATACGGTTAAATAACAGTGACATACTGTTGTTCGATCACCAACCAGAAGTGTACAAGTCTTCCCACAATGCACTGTAAAACGGCAACCTACTGATATTTCATGAAATGGCATTTTACTGTTAAATTTATATGTAAATTTACAGATTTTTTACAGTGCAGATATTGAAGTGCACTTTGAAAAACAGTTAGAAAAACCATCCAAACAGGTCTTACCAATTAGGGAACTGAGGATTTCATCATTTAAACTGTTGCTACAACAGTTTTGTATGACGATATACTGAGATATAGTAGAAGGTAACTTGAAATCACAATAGCGCCTTTCAAGCGCTGTAAAGCACTTTAAGTATATTAGAAGTGTTACAGATTGTTTAGCACAAGGAATCTGTTCAAAACAGTAAATGTCTGTTAGAAACCTCCATTTCACATGTGATACAAGTGGTTTAAACACACATAGAAGTTAGGGATCGTTGAGTAACACTAAGCTTCAGTTTAGCCCATTGCATTTCAAAAAGGGGAAAACAAGTGAATTTTAGAAACTGAAGTGCACTTTGAAAAGCACTTCGAAACCATCCAAACAGGTCTTACCCATTAGGGAACTGAGGATTTCATCATTTAGAACTGTTGCTACAACAGTTTTATGGACGGTGTACTGAGTTATAGTTGAAGGTAACTTGATTCCACAATAGAGCGCGTTCAAGCGCTTGAAAAGCACTTTCAGTATATAACAAGTTTTACAGCTTGTTTAGCACAAGGAAATTGTTCAAAACAGTACATTTCTGTTATAATCCTACATTTCACCTGTTATGCAAGTGGTTTAAACACATAGAAGTTAATGATCATTGAGTAACACTCAACTTCATTTTAGCCCAATGCATTTCAATTGGAAAACAAGTGAATTTGAGATATTGAAGTACACTTTGAAAAACATTTAGGAATCCATCTAAACAGTCTTACCCATTAGGGAACTATGAATTTCATAATTTAAAAGTATTTTTACAACAGTATTTTTGACGGGCACTGAGGTTATAGTTGAATGTATCTTGAATTCACTTTTGCACTTTTCTGAAGAGGTGAAAAGCACTTCAATAGATAACAAGTGTTACAGCTTATTTACCACAAGGAAACTGTTCAAAACAATACATTTCTGTAAGAATCCTACACTTCACATAAGATATGAGTGGTTTCAGCAGATAGAAGGTAAGGATCATTAAGTAACACTCCAACTTCAGTTTAGCCCAATGCATTTCTGTGGGCAAAACAAGCAAATCTGAGATGTTGATTTTGTGGTCGAAGGTTCGAGACAACAGCAGGCAGACACTGTCTTGAACAAACATAAATCTTTTTATTATTTTCTCTCTTCTTGGTAAGCAGAGGTTCAGACAGAGCCTGTCAGCTAGTCACTGACAGTATCATGTCCCAGCCCTGCTCGGTTTCACAGCATGCTTTTATAATTTTTCATTCACGTCATGAAAACTTATCTTATATTTGCAGCTTCGCAAGCAGCCCTTCCTTACTGGTGGAGTAACTTTTTTTTTTCACTAACTAGGACATGGTGCGGTCCCCCAAAAGCTGACCCACCCTTTATTTATTTCTTTTTATTCATCTTGTGGCTATTTTCTACATTTTCGGCTCTAATGCTGAATATCTTTAACTTTCCTTCATCACAATCTTAATGCATTTATATGGCTAATACAAAACTCTTATACTTACAAATACATATACATTTACATTTTCTTAGCATCAGCTGGTTTACATCATATATTTTTCAACCACTCAAATGCACACAGATAGTAATCACCAAGGCGATTAAGACTTGTTTACTCATTGTACTAAGGCGTAGCCGAAATCTTCTTCCCTCCTTGGACTAGGTCAAAGGCCCTCAGCCCAGGATTCTTTGTTCAACTATTATTTAATATATTGATTCAAATTTTATTATTCCACAATTTGCACTTGAAAAACACTTGAAAACCATCCAAACAGTTCTTACCCATTAGGGGACTATAGTTTACATCATTTAGAACTGTTTTTACAACAGTATTTTTAGAAGGAAAAATGTTTATATTAGCATAAAAGAGCAAAATTAACATAAGACCATAAAAATAAATTGAAAGTTTCTAAAACATTAGATTAAGCATAAATTAAAATGTTAAGCAAATAAGATAGGTCAAGCAAATAGTTAACTAAAAAATCAGTCAAACTGCATTATTTTTCAAGCTTGAAGCAGGATTGTAAGAACAAAACAAGAACAAAAAATGACGTAGAGAAACCAGTTTAGAACAGGATAAGAGATTGAGAACACCTGTGTCCAAGGCTGGGAAGCTAAGGAAACGATACCACAGATAGAAGATGGCTCTGGTAGGCACGTAAAGAAACCAGCTGGGTTGATGAATCAGCAGAAAGGCAACAAAAGGCTCAAAGGTCATACTGATGTAATGCATGAAAGAAACACTAGTATATTCAGGCATTAGCAATAAATATAGAAGAATATATTGAAATTAACTTTAGCGTAGAAATTAAGTCAAGTCAAGCATACCAAGCAAATAATTTAATGAAGCATATACCATATTTCTTTTAATTAAAGCAGCTTTAAGCCACCATTATAGCATAGCATGAAAGGCTAGAGAAGGAAGAGGCACCATGAAAGACCAAATATGGAATAAGGAACATCAACAACAACATTTATTTATATAGCACATTTTCATACAAACAGTAGCTCAGAGTGCTTTACATATTAAAGAATAGAAAAATGAAAGACACAATTATAAAACAAAATAAATCAACATTAATTAACATCGAATAAGAGTAAGGTTCAATGGCCAGGGGACAGAAAAACAAAAACTCCAGACGGCTGGAGAAAAAATAAAATCTGTAGGATTCCAGACCATGAGACCGCCAGTCCCTCTGGGCATTCTACTAACATAAATGAAACAGTCCTCTTTGGATTTAGGATTCTCACGGAAGGCTTGATGATGATGATGGTCACGTGACTTCTGCCTTTAATCCGTCCATCATTGTTGGAGCATCATGAAGCTTTGCCACCACCACCAAGAAACCGGAAAAAAGAAACAGAAAGAAGTAGTCGGGTCAGTACCGATTTTAGAGCCAGCATGAATAAGTTATTTTGAGGAATTGGAACATATAGATAATCAGGATTAAGTTAAATTAAGATTAAAATGAAGTTATAAAAAGGCCATGTTAAAGTAATGTGTTTTCAGCAGTGTTTTAAAGTGCTCTACTGTATCAGCCTGGCGAATTCCTATTGGCAGGCTATTCCAGATTTTAGGTGCATAGCAGCAGAAGGCCGCCTCACCACTTCTTTTAAGTTTTGTTCTTGGAATTCTAAGGAGACACTCATTTGAGGATCTGAGGTTACGATTTGGAATATAAGGTGTCAGACATTCCGATATATAAGATGGGGCGAGATTATTTAAGGCTTTATAAACCATAAGCAGAATTTTAAAGTCAATCCTGAATGACACAGGTAACCAGTGTAGTGACATTAAAACTGGAGAAATGTGTTCGGATTTTCTTTTTCTAGTTAGGATTCTAGCAGCTGCATTCTGCACTAGTTGCAAACGATTTATATCTTTTTGGGTAGTCCTGAGGAGTGCATTACAGTAATCTAGTCGACTGAAAACAAACCGTGAACTAATTTCTCAGCATCTTTCAGTGATATAAGTGGTCTAACTTTACTTATGTTTCTTAAGTGAAAAATGCTGTCCTAATGATCTGATTAATATGTGATTTAAAATTCAGATTACAGTCAACAATCACCCCTAAGCTTTTTACCTCCGTCTTGACTTTTAATCCTAATGTATCCAGTTTATTTCTAATAGCCTCATTGTATCCATTATTGCTGATCACTAAAATTTCAGTTTTCTCTTTATTTAACTTGAGAAAATTACTATTCATCCATTCTGAGATACTAGTCAGACATTCTGTTAGTGAATCAATAGAATCAGGGTCATCAGGTGCTATTGATAAGTACAGCTTGTGTGTCATCAGCATAGCTGTGGTAGCTCACGTTGTGCCCTGAGATAATCTGACCTAGCGGAAGCATGTAGATTGAGAATAACAGCGGACCCAGGATAGAGCCTTGTGGAACACCATATCGGATATCATGTGTCTTCGAGTTGTAATTCCCACAACTAACAAAAAATTTTCTCCCTGTCAGGTAGGATTCAAACCAATTTAAGACTGTGCCAGAGGCCCACCCATTGACTAAGGCGATTTCTAAGAATGTTGTGATCAATGGTGTCAAATGCAGCACTCAGATCTAAGAGGATGAGAACAGATAAATGGCCTCTGTCTGCATTTACCCAAGTCATTTACTACTTTAACGAGTGCAGTTTCTGTGCTGTGATTTGTTCTAAAACCGACTGAAATTTATCAAGAATAGCATGTTTATTTAGGTGGTCATTTAACTGCATAATGACTGCCTTCTCCAGAACTTTACTTAAGAAAGGCAGGTTAGAGATGGGTCTAAAATTTTCAAGAGCTGAAGGGTCGAGATTATGTTTCTTAAGTAGGGGTTTAACTACAGCAGTCTTAAGACAGTCTGGGAAGACCCCAGTATCTAGTGACAATTTACTATGTCCAGAACATTATCAATTAGCGCCTGATACTTCTTTGAAAAACCTTGTTGGTATCGGGTCAAGGACGCAGGTGGAGGTTTTAATTGAGAGATTATTTTCTTTAAATCAGGTAAATCTATCCTAGTGAAAGAGTTTAATTTGTTTATAACAGGATGCTGGGGTTTAGGAGGATCCTTAGTGTTGGAGGATATACTATGTTATTTCTAATATCATTAATTTTTTGATTGAAAAATACAGCGACAGCCTCACAGGTTTCACTGGAAGCACTTAGGAGGCATTCCTTTGAGCTACCTGGGTTTAGTAGGCGATCAATTGTAGAAAATAAGACTCTGGGATTACTAGCATTGTTATTTATAATCTTGGAGAAATAGCAGCGTCTCTCAAGACGGACAGTGTTATTGTATTCTGTTATTTTGACTTTTAATATTTCATGGTGGATAGTAAGTTTAGTCTTCCTCCATTGGCGCTCAGCTCTCGGCATGTTCTCTTTAAATCAGACACTCTTTGGGTCTTCCATGGTATAACAATGCTAGAAGATTTTTTCACTGTCTTTTCAGGTGCAACTATGTCAACAGCAGCTCTCACTTTAGAATTAAATCTTTCCACCTATTTACATTATCCTGCTATTATGCTGGCACTATCAGGTGATTGCTTAAAATGTTTGTAAGTTTTAAAGCTGCTGCTGAGTCAAAAAGCGTTTTTAACAATATGCTTCTCATGAGTGTTTTATCACTATTTCTATATTAAAAAGTAGAAGAAAATGGTCTGATAGACCAAAATCAATGATCTGTTTTATATCAACTTTCAGTCCTTTAGTAATCACTAAGTCTAATGTATGACCTGCTTTATGTGTAGGCTGATTTATGAGTTGTCTCAAATCAAAAAGAATCCAGGAGGTTCATAAATTCTTTTACTTTTAGATCATACTGATTATCTATATGAAAATTAAAGTTCCAACTATTAGGAGTGTGTCATAGTTAGTAATTAAAATTGACATTAAGTCAGAGAATTCCTCAAAAATGGCGTTATATTTGGGGGGTCTATACACGCATAGTACTAGAACTTGAGAATCTCCATGGATAACAACGGACGTGATACTCAAAGGACTTGAACTTACCAAAACTGATATCTTTACATTTTAATCGGCTCGGTAAATGTTAGCCAATCCACCCCCTTTTTGGCGGTCTGAGCAGGTAAAACTGTAATCCGGAGGCGCAGATTCGATTAAAACTACCGCGCCATCTGAACTAAGCCACGTTTCATTTAGTGCAATAAGATCTATTTTTTTATCACTAATAAGATGTTGATAAAAAACGTTTTGTTAGTTAAAGCTCTAACATTCAATAGTGCCATATTTAATGTTTGGGAGGTGCAGAGAATGAGTACTATGTGCGTATTGATATTTGGAATAGGAACTAAATTATTATTATTAGCGTCGCTCTGTGTGTATTTTTTGTTTAATCTGTGATCTGTTTTTATAGTTTTAATACATTGTTCCTCTAAAATAGTGATTTTAATTAGATTATTGGAGTTTATGCCGCATTTCTAGGTTTTCTACGTGCATTGAGATTGCTTATTACAGTATTAATGGTGTGAACTTTAACGGAAGACTCTATTAAACATTCATCATGTCCTGGCACAACAGCATTATTTCGGAAGGGGTTAAGAGCAGAGATAGATAGTCAAGAAAACGAATTACCTTCGATATGTTTTGAGAGGACCGGCGCGAAACTGTTGGGATGCAGGCCATCACGCTTGAAAAAAAGATTCCAATTGTTGATGAAACCGACATCCTTCTTCTTGCAGAAACCCTGAGCCAGTTGTTCAATCCTAGCAGACGACTGTAGTACTCGTTGGATCGTCTGGCGAGGTGAGTGGACCGAAACGAGATCTTTGCCGATGGGGTCCTCTCCTTCATGTCTTTAATCAAAGCTGCGAAGTCAGCCTTCAGAATTTCTGATTGTCAGTGCCTTATATCGTTTACGCCCGGGATGCAAGGCGATTGCAACTTCTGTTTAGCCCAATTCATTTCAATGGGAAAACAAGTGAATTTGAGATTTTGAAGTACACTTTGAAAACACTTGGAACCATCCAAACAGTTCTTACCCATTAGGGAAGTATGTTTTTGACTTCCCAGTCGAAGAACTAATCAAGAATAAGCAAAACAGAAACTAGAGTGAACAATAGACAGTATAGACAGGTGCAGAATGACCTAATTGAACTCTGTCAAAATGATAAAATTTTTATATAACCGTCAATTGCTGTAATGTTCAGGGCTCAGCTCAATTTGGCCGTATTGGTTTGAGTCTGTGTTGTTTTTGTGTTGTTTTATTGCAGTAAAGCTTTAAAACTCTGCCTGTCTATCCCAAGTCCTAATAGCCTTCATTTTCAGGTAAAAAGCCTTCTGGTGACGAATTTTCGCCACAACATATTTTGACTGGGCATTGAGTTATAATTGAATGGAACTTGGATTCAAAATAGTGCGTTTCAAGAGTTGAAAATACTTCAGTAAATAACAACTGTTACAGCTTGTTTACCACGACTATTCAAAACACTACATTTCTGTAAGAATCCTAGATTTTGCATGTCATAGAATTTAAGGTTCATTGAGTAACACTCAACTTCAGTTTAGCCCAATGCATTACTATTGGGAAAACGTGAATTTGAGATAAGTGAACTTTGAAAAACATTTGTATACCATCAAACAGTTCTTACCCATTAGGGAACTATACTTTCCATCATTTAGAACTGTTTTACAACAATATTTTAACGAGGACACTGAATTATAGTTGGATGTAACTGAATTCACAATAGTGTTGTGTGGAAAAATAATAAATAGTTTGATCAGTTTGATCAATCTGGTATACATGATAGAACCCGCATAGAACCTGTCTTTATAGTGCAAGTGCAACTTCTTGTTCTCCTAACGAACAAAAAACCACAAGTGACCAACTGATGAACTTAAAGGATGTGGTAAATGCTGATCCAAGCAAAATGTAGTAAGATGTAACGGTTTGAAATTCTTGTGCAACCAAAGTCATAAGACAAAGGCCCTAAAAAAAGTTTTGGGGATCCCCGCCCCTAAAATAGATGAAGGGCGGGGCCTGGACTGTCTTCTCTGTCATCTTCCCCTTGCGTGGTTTTAAAATTTTTTACTAACAATTAATACCCTTTCTTCAGTCACAAGCATACTACAGAAAAAGTGCCCACATTTTTTGGGGCCGGACGTGGGGCGGGGGCGGGGCTACCCCTTTTGGGGGGGACCTCGGTCTGTTCTTAAAGCAGACTCCCCTCTTTTCAGAAAGGAAAAGCAGCTCGATAAAATTAGGACGCTTCCCCGGGCGGTTCCTCGTGATCCCGGTCTCCTTCGGGTCAAGGTGCGGGGAAAAGGTTTCCCTGACAGGCGACTAACACCCAGGCGGGGGAAAAAGTACCATAAAGGGTTTCAAAAAAATAAAACTGGGGGGCTTGCTGGAGAAAAAAAGTGACGGGGAATAGTAAGGAAAAAATACCTTTTTTTTAAGTCACCCCTGTTGGGAAAGATAGTATGAACCTATCCTCGGGGAAATTTAAAAAGGGGGTTTAGGGCGGGATCGGTGGGGAATCTATGGGACAGAGGATGAGTATAGAAAGAGGAATAACAGGTTAAAAAAAAAGGGAAGAAAAAAAAACTCTGGAAATAAATCCTTTTTTTAAGCCTGAAAATCGTAGGAAAAGCGTACCCATTTCCCCGGGAATTTTAAAGGGGAACACTAAAAAGGGGTGGTGGCCCCCTCAGAAAACTAGTGTTCTTGAAGACAGAAGTGAGAAAGGCCCGACAAGAGGTTCTGTCCACAATCGGGGGGAAAAAACCAAAAGGAAAAATGGGAACACAAACAGAAAGCCCCCAAACAGTGCCTCGGTTAAAGTCTTTTAAAAAGAAGGATTTTTTTGGGGGATAACAGGCCTTGAAAAAAAAAGGGGTCTCTAAAAATTTATAGAAAAAAGCGGGGGTTAGATTTTGGGCGTGAAATGGAATAAGCAAAGTGGGGGAATGGACACTGGAAGGAAGAGGCAAGTGAAATTCAGGAAATTAGAAAAATATTATGTAGAAATGCACGGATGTTGTATGTAGAAATTCGAGGATTTTTTAAAAATTTCGGGGATGTTGTAACGATCCGTGTTTTTATGCAGAGGGGAGTTGGTTATTAAAGATCGAAATTTAAAAAGGCAGTACGAAATGTTTTGGCTGCAGAAATTTAAAAACTGAGAAAAAAAAAAAAGTTTTTTACTTTACAAAAATAACAGATTGGGGCGTCAATGGAAGGGGGAAAAAAGGCGAAAAAAAAAAAAAAAAAACCCGTTATACCCCTACTTGTTCCTTCCCCTTTTCCCTCACCATCCACATCCACACCCCCCACCTTCCCCCCGCCACCCCCACCCCCACCGCACCAAATTTAAAAAGATGACCCCTTGGGGTCTGGTTTCTTTGAAGAATATCATTATGATCCGTCATTACACACTGCCCGGGGAATGACAAAAAACGTAATGGGTTGGCGAGGGGTTTCCGACCCTGCCTCCTTTTCCCCGCCTAAGTAAAACCCCTTTTCCCTTTCCCGCCCCTAATCAAAACACCACCTTTCAACCCCCGCCCCCCCAAACCCACGGGCCCCCTTTTAGCCCCCCTGTTTTGAGACCCCGAACCCCCGACGGGTCAATCACCTGGGAGCAAACCCCCCTACTGTAATGATACATGTAACTGGGACATTCAAAGCTGAAGGATGTTGTGCCGCCCCCAAATTTGGGTTTGTTTTTAAAAAATTCATAGAACAATTACAGCGTGTGATATGTATAACCCTAATCCCACAAATGGACTCGGGTGCTGTGGAAAAACCCCCATGGGACACTGTCAATCATGGACAGCATAATGGAAACCCTTGGAGGGGGCGGGCGTTGCCTGGGGGGATGCCCCTTTATTCCCAAAATTTGGGAACTTTAAAATAATTTTGGACAATATAAGAAAGGCAGAGACTGGTCTTTTACCCCGGCTAGGGACAAGGAATCGTCGGACTCCCAGCCCTTCTTTAACTGCCTTTGCTCAATAATTCGAGACTGATCCATTTTTTGACTTTGCTGGCTGGTGAAGGGCCTGAAACTTTTTTTCCTGTGGGGAAACCCGCCCCCCTTGCTGAAGGGGCCCCTGCCTCAAGAGATTCTTGAGTTCAGCTGTATTGGGTGTTTCCCACTTTAACACCCCGATTTCTTTTAAACCAGCTCTGTCAGTTAACCTCTTGGGAAAGGAAACTCATGCCCAAAATTTTCTCTCCATTTCAATGAAATGTTTCCCCACACCATCCTTTTTAAAAACCCCCCCCTTTTCCCCTCCTGCTTGTTTCCCTCTAAACCCCCTGACATATATTGCACTGTAATATTTCCCAGAAGTGCACCCCTGGCGGGAATTTTTTTCTTTCTTGGGTACCTCCCCAAAACCCTTCAATTCCTTGTATTTTTATTTCATCCAAAAAAGCTGCTGTTATGTTCACATACTCACAGAATTTTTTTCTATCTTGGTGGTTCATTCTTTTTTTCAAATAAGCACTGTATTGGGGGTGGACCATGGGTAGAACAATGAATAAACAGACTGGTTACTTGGCATCAGATATTTTAAACCTCGACCTTTTTTGATAAAAAGTTGGTTCAAACTAATTTTTAGTGCACGTGCATTGTGCGCACTTCCTTTTTTGTTTTTTTGCAAACTACCCCCTTCTTGGCTCTCTTTCTTCCTGATTCACTGTGGGGGCCAGGGGAAGATTATGGAAGGATCCCCTTGTGAGCCTCTGGTGGGCTCCCCAAAACTTCCTTCCCCCACCCTGCTCAGTATCCCCCTGTCCCCGAAGCAGGGCTGGGATCTCCGCCCGTACATTCTGATCTTGTGGCAGTGCGATTATTCTTTATTCCCCCGTCAATTCCCCCATTTTTCCTGTAAGAAGGCTGCGGTTCTGGCGCTTTGTTTTAAGACTTACGACAAGTGAATTTGCAATCTTTCCCTTGGCCCCCATTGTTCCTAATCCCCATATTCTTTCTCAATCCCCCCCTCTGCTCGTTATTTTCCGGATTGATTTAGCCAATGCTTTCTTTTTTGTCCCCTTAACCCCGATTCTCAATTTTGGTTTGCCTTTACTTTCCAAAACCCCTTTGGGTTAATACTGTCATGCCTCAGGGGTATACAACCCCTTTTTTGTATGGACAAACGCTTGCTCAAACTTAGAAGGGGTTTTGGCCAGACCAGGATACATTAATACAAATGTAGATGATATTATGTTATGCATACTACAGAAGCGATTGTGAGCAGGCACTAAAAATTACTTTATTCCTGGGAGAAAATGGGCATAAAATTTTAAAATCTAACCCAATTAATTCAAACAATGAAAAAAAACTAGGTCATGACATTACAAATGGAACAGAGCTCTTTCTAGCGTGCTTTCCACCATTCAAAATCTTCCAGACCTGTCACAAAACAACAGGTTATTTTATTGGGCATTTTAGGGTACTCGGCAATGGTTTAATTTCACTGAAGAGCACAGCCATTACAAAATCTGAAACACCCCCGACCTTCCCCTTTCTGGTCAAATGCAATGGGGCGACGGCTGAGAGGCCCCTGTGACGAAAAACATACTTTCCCCCGGTCCCTGTTAGGGTTACCAAATTTTTTGTCCATTCACTCTGTTTGTGGAGAAAAGGGGGATATATGAATGCAGTTTTAACACAGTTACATGAGGATAAACAAAGGCCAATAGCATATTTTTTGAAAAAAATGGATCCAGTGGCTGCAGCACTTCCGCCTTGCCTTAGGGCTGTGGCTGCCACAACAGAAGCTGTACTAGCCAGTACAGATATAATGCTCATGAGCCCCTAACAGTAAAGGTGCCTCACGCTGTACATTCCATTTTAGTACAGGCTAAGACCTCACATCTCACTACTGCTAGGGCAATACACTATCAGAATGTACTCTGTACTCTGTCAAACGTTACGATTGAAAGATGCTCCACTTTAAATCTAGCCACCCTGTTGCCAGCAGATAACGTGAAAGTGAACCGCATAATTGCCATAAAAGAAATAGCAAAGGTTGTAAAGCCTCGAGTAGATCTACAGGAAACACCTTTAGAAACTGGAGAAATTATTTTTGTAGACGGATGTTCTTTGCGATTGGAAAACGGAACACCCTCAACTAGTTACGCAGTGGTCCAAGGGGACCGCCTGCTGGAAGCAAATCGAATTTCATCAAGTTTGAGTGCACAAGCAGCTGAATTAATAGCGCTCACAGAGCATGTCAGCTGTCTGAAGGAAAAATCATAACAATTTATACAGATTCTAGATATGCCTTTGGAGTCTGCCATGATCATGGGGCATTATGGAAATTGAGGGGATTCAAGACCAGTACTGGCAAGCCCATCCAACATCAAAAGTTAATCGAATCCCTCTTAGAAGCCATAACTAAACCATCAAAGCTAGCGATTGTTAAATGTCAAGCTCACACAGGAAAACAGGATCCTGTCAGCAAAGGAAATGAATTAGCAGACTACTTTGCTAAAAAGGCTGCACACAGTAACACACCAATCTCTTTATTCCAACAGAGAAATGACCAGGACCCTGATAATCAAATTATTTCTTTACAGAGTGCAGCCACGGACATCAAAAAGAAAAAATGGTCCAAAGAAGGGTCCCTCTCTGATGGAGTCTGGACTCATAAGCAAACTAACAAACCTTTTCTCCCAAAGGCTTCTTTTCCAGGTATGGCAAAAATAGCCCATGGCCTCGACCATGCTGGGAAAGATGCCATGGTCCGGGATGTCGAAAAACATTGGGAAGCTGTGGGCTTCTCTACATATGCAGAACAATTCTGTAGACGCTGTGTATTATGTCAAAGGTTTAATGTAAGAAAAGGCACACAGGTAAGTCCCGCCGTTACTCCTAACCCGATGGGTCCATTTGAACACCTCCAAATGGATTTCATTGAACTAACACCGTCTAGAGGTTACCGATATTGCCTTGAGATTGTCGATGTGTTCTCCCGATGGGTAGAAGCTTTCCCTTCTAAACACAATGATGCTAAAACAGTTGCTAAGGCACTAATTAAAGAAATTATTCCAAGATGGGGCATCCCGCAAAAGTTACAAACAGATAATGGTACTCACTTTGTGAATTCCATTATAAATGAATTAACAACCTGGCTGCAGATCAATGTACATCATTACTGCAAATATCATCCACAAAGTGGGGGTATCGTAGAACGATGCAATGGCACCCTAAAGACTAAACTTGCAAAAAATTTGTGAATAAACCAATTTATCATGGCCAGACGCTCTGCCCCTGGCCCTAATGGGATTGAGGGGACGGGCACACCGACAATTGGGACTATCGCCGTTTGAAATTCTGACCGGACGACCCATGCCCGTTGGCATGGTTATAGGAAATGTGAACCTGCATACCGTGGACAATGATATTCTTTCTAGTCTTACAGGTCTCCGAGCATCCCTGAAGGAAGTCCACGAGCAGGTTAATCAGGCCTGGAGAACCAGCCCTCCATCTGAAGACTCGCCGATTCCCTTGGGCACCTGGATTCTGGTTCGAGATACCCGGAGGAAACATTGGCATCAGCCTAGGTGGAGAGGACCGTTCCAAGTTCTTCTGTCTACACCACACGCCGTAAAGGTTGAAGGATTGCCCGCCTGGATTCACGCTTCACACTGCAAAAGATGGCACCCTTAATATACATAATCTTATTGTTTTCCATTCCATTATCCACTTCACGGGTGACACTGACTTTCCAGGTGGAGAAACTGCCTCATTCCAGGTTGATTTTTGTGCAATTGCCCCCTGTACTGGCAGACAGGAACAATGGGAATGGCCTGACAAATATGTTTGTGTAAGCTATCCTTGGTATGACTCTGATTCAGGTTCCTCCTCAGAGGACTCTGAATGTGGATTTTGTGTTTGCAAATACAGTAGTGTGAAAAACTATTTGCCCCCTTCCTGATTTCTTATTCTTTTGCATGTTTGTCACACAAAATGTTTCTGATCATCAAACACATTTAACCATTAGTCAAATATAACACAAGTAAACACAAAATGCAATTTTTAAATGATGGTTTTTATTATTTAGGGAGAAAAAAAATCCAAACCTACATGGCCCTGTGTGACAAAGTAATTGCCCCCTTGTTAAAAAATAACCTAACTGTGGTGTATCACACCCGAGTTCAATTTCCGTAGCCACCCCAGGCCTGATTACTGCCACACCTGTTTCAATCAAGAAATCACTTAAATAGGAGCTGCCTGACACAGAGAAGTAGACCAAAAGCACCTCAAAAGCTAGACATCATGCCAAGATCCAAAGAAATTCAGGAACAAATGAGAACAGAAGTAATTGAGATCTATCAGCCTGGTAAAGGTTATAAAGCCATTTCTAAACTTTGGGACTCCAGCGAACCACGGTGAGAGCCATTATCCACAAATGGCAAAAACATGGAACAGTGGTGAACCTTCCCAGGAGTGGCCGGCCAACCAAAATTACCCCAAGAGCGCAGAGGCGACTCATCCGAGAGGTCACAAAGACCCCAGGACAACGTCTAAAGAACTGCAGGCCTCACTTGCCTCAATTAAGGTCAGTGTTCACGACTCCACCATAAGAAAGAGACTGGGCAAAAATGGCCTGCATGGCAGATTTCCAATACACAAACCACTGTTAAGCAAAAAGAACATTAGGGCTCGTCTCAATTTTGCTAAGAAACATCTCAATGATTGCCAAGACTTTTGGGAAAATACCTTGTGGACTGATGAGACAAAAGTTGAACTTTTTGGAAGGCAAATTACATCTGGCGTAAAAGGAACACAGCATTTCAGAAAAAGAACATCATACCAACAGTAAAATATGGTGGTGGTAGTGTGATGGTCTGGGGTTGTTTTGCTGCTTCAGGACCTGGAAGGCTTGCTGTGATAGATGGAACCATGAATTCTACTGTCTACCAAAAAATCCTGAAGGAGAATGTCCGGCCATCTGTTCGTCAACTCAAGCTGAAGCGATCTTGGGTGCTGCAACAGGACGATGACCCAAAACACACCAGCAAATCCACCTCTGAATGGCTGAAGAAAAACTAAATAAAGACTTTGGAGTGGCCTAGTCAAAGTCCTGACCTAAATCCAATTGAGATGCTATGGCATGACCTTAAAAAGGCGGTTCATGCTAGAAAACCCTCAAATAAAGCTGAATTACAGCAATTCTGCAAAGATGAGTGGGCCAAAATTCCTCCAGAGTGCTGTAAAGACTCATTGCAAGTTATTGCAAACGCTTGATTGCAGTTATTGCTGCTAAGGGTAGCCCAACCAGTTATTAGGTTCAGGGGGCAATTACTTTTTCACACAGGGCCATGTAGGTTTGGATTTTTTTTTCTTCCTAAATAATAAAACCAACATTTAAAAACTGCATTTTGTGTTTACTTGTGTTATATTTGACTAATGGTTAAATGTGTTTGATGATCAGAAACATTTTGTGTGACAAACATGCAAAAGAATAAGAAATCAGGAAGGGGGCAAATAGTTTTTCACACCACTGTACAGGACCAAATGACTGGGGTTATGAACCTTGGCAGGCTACACAGCATGGCCTGAAAACTCGATTCTCTATTTTAAAGGGACACGCCTCATGAGTGTGCCGAGAATCATTGTAATCCCTTAATCATTACTCTGAAGAATCCTTCTCTGCATGATTCAGGAACTTATGTCTTAGCTGCATATGCAAGTGGTTATGATCCCCGAGGATTTTTTCAAATTAAGGTTAGGACACCTTCTCTCTCTCCCTCGTCCCCCTCTCTTACTCAGTTTCTCACCACTGTATCTCCACATGATGAATCACCCCTGGTTCAGATTTTGCATCTAAATACCTTAACCAGCACTTTCTCTGTGGAGACAGGCTATGGGGATCAAAATAGATGGTTGCAGTGGGTAATCTATTCAGCAAAACAGGTTAACCGTTCACCTTGCTACGCTTGTGCAGCTCTCATTTAGCTACAGTCCCTTTCCCACTATCCAACATTTCTGACCCCACTGGGTTACCTTGTCTTCTCTACTTGTTTACTAGCCCCAAAATCCCCACTACTTCCGAATGTGCTAATCTATCTTCCCTTTTTCCCCCCATCCATCATATGATTACCCCCATGTTTCAATCTCACGAAGGTAATTTCACATGCTTTAAATCAAATGGAACTGCTTGGGTAGGAGAATTACCTTCTTCCTTCTGCTCCCAGACCTTCCATGTTAATTCCACTCTTTCAAAGTTTTGCTTTCCCAAACTACCCCTAGGTCTGATATTTGGTGGATGTGCGCAGGTCAAAACTATTTGATATCTTGCCTTTCGATTGGTCTGGCACTTGTGCCCCTATACAGCTGGTCATGCCCTTCCGATTACTGACCTTACCCTCTTCACACTCTCCGTATCACCCATCTTATTCCCAGCTCTCCACTATTTCCCGCCGAACCCGTTCTCTCCCAGATTCTTCTTCCAGTTTCTCCCTACACGGCCCAGGAGTATATATATCGATTCCATAGGAGTCCCCAGAGGAGTCCCAGATAAATTTAAAGCCAGGGATCAGGTAGCTGCTGGGTTTGAGTCCATAATACCTCAGATCACCATCAATAAAAATGTCGATTGGATCAATTATTTGTATTATAACCAACAACGATTCCTCTACTTCACAAAAGATGCCGTTGAAGGAATTCATGAGCAGTTGGATCGTACCTCTCTAATGACCTGGCAGAACAGGTTGGCCCTAGATATGCTTTTAGCAGAAAAAGGTGGTGTCTGTGCAATGTTTGGAGACACTTGCTGCACCTACATTCCCAATAATACTGCTCCTGATGGCTCTATCACTCGTGCATTAGCCAGTCTTACTGCCCTTTCTAATGAACTTGCCGCTAACTCTGGCATTCCTAACACTTGGGATCAGTGGTTTACGTCCACTTTCGGGTTCTGGGGCCAATGGCTAAAATCAGCATTTATTTCTTTGGCAGTAGTATTTATTGTTCTTCTCCTTGTTGGCTGCTGCATTATTCCTCTTATTCGCTATATAATATCCAAATATTTCACTGCTTCTATGGCAAAGGCCTATATGCTACATGAGGAACATATACTCCAATTTGCTTCTTCAGTTTCCTCGTCCCCTTCCCCCTCTCCTCCTCCTTCCCCACTTTTTTCCTCCGATGTCTAACTTTCCTTTATTCCTTGTCATACCCAGATTGTTCAAAAGGGGGGAATGTGGAAAAATAATAAATAGTTTGATCAGTTTGATCAATCTGGTATACATGATAGAGCCACGCAGAACCTGTCTTTATAGTGCAAGTGCAACTTCTTGTTCTCCTAAAGAACAAAAAACCACAAGTGACCAACTGATGAACTTAAAGGATGTGGTAAATGCTGATCCAAGCAAAATGTTGTAAGATGTAACGGTCTGAAATTCTTGTGCAACCAAAGTCATAAGACAAAGGCCCTATAAAAGATTTGGGATACCGACCCCTCGAGGCAGATGAAGGGCAGGTGTCCTAGGACTGTGCTTCTCTGTCATCTTACCCTTGCCTGGTGTGTATTTAATAAAAGATTTTTTACTAACTTTAATTAATATCTCTCTGTCTTCAGTCACAAGAAACGATACTACAGAAAAAGTGTCCACATGTGTTTCAAGAGCTGAAAAACACTTCAATGGATAACAAGTTTTACCGCTTGCTTACCACAAGGAAAGTCTTCAAAACAGTACATTTCTGTTTGAATCCTCCATTTCTCCTGTTATACAAGTGGTTTCAACACATAAAAGTTAAGGATCATTGAGTAACACTCAACTTCTGTTTAGCCCAATTCATTTCAATGGGGAAAACAAGTGAATTTGAGATTTTGAAGTACACTTTGAAAAACACTTAGGAACCCATCCAAACAGTTATTACCCATTAGGGAAGTATGTTTTTGTATTATTTAGAACTGTTTTCACATCAGTATTTTGACGGGACACTGAGTTATAGTTGAATGAAAATTGAATTCTGAAGAGTGTGTTTCAAGAGTTTGAAAGCACTGCAAAGGATAAGAAGTGTTACCTGCTTTTTAATTAAGTAGAATCTGATGTACACTGTAAAGTTATTTTAGGAACCATCATTTCACATGTGATACAAGTAGTTTCAACACATAGAAGTTAAGGAACATTACATAATGCTCAACTTCAGTTTCACCCTTTGCATTTTTAAGAAGTGGGAGGAACATAGGGTGAAGTTGTAGAGCAAAAATTTTAGTAATGGAGAGTATAGAGAGGAAGTGAATGGTGAATAAGATGTGGAATAGCCAGAGAGATGCATAAAATAGTAAAGAGTACAAGGAGATAAGATGCAAGGTGAATAGACAGGTGGTGAATGCTAAAGAAAAGGCCTATGATGAGTTGTATGAGAGGTTGGACACAAAGGAGGGAAAAAAAGGACCTTTACCGATTTGCTAGACAGAGGGACCGAGCTTGCAAAGCTGTGCAACAGATTAGGGTTATAAAGGATAAAGATGAAAACATAGTCACAGCCAGGAGGGTGTGTTGAGAAGATAAAAAGAGGCAGATGAATGAAGAGAATGAGAAAGAGAGAATGTTGGATGATATGGTGGTAGTGAATCAGGAAGTGCAACAGATTGGCCAGGAGGAAGTACGGACAGCAATGAAAAGGATGAAAAATGGAAAGGCTGTTGGTGCAGATGACATACTTGTGGAAGCATGGAGATATTAGAAAGAGATAGCAATGGGGTTTTTAACCAGATTGTTTCATGGAATCTTGGAAAGTGAGCAGCACTATTGTTTCATGCCAATAAAGAGCACAACAGATGCAAGTATAGAGAAGGCCAGAAGGAGTTGCATTGTGTCTTTGTGGACCGGTAGAAAGTATATGACAGGGTGCCTCGAGAGGAGCTGTGGTATTGTGTAAGGAAGTCAGGAGTGACAGAGAAGTATGTAAGAGTTGTACAGGATATGTACAAGGGAAGTGTGACAGTAGTGAGGTCTGCAGTAGGGGTGAAGGATGCATTCAACATGGAGATGGGATTACATCAGGGACTAGCTCTGACCCCTTTCTTATTTACAATGGTGATGGACAGGTTGACAGATGAGATTAGACAGGTGTCCCCTTGGACTATGATGTTTGCTGATCACATTGTGATCTGTAGCGAGTAGGGAACAGGTTGAGGAGACTCTGGAGAGGTGGAGATATCCTCTATTAAGGAGAGGAGTGAAGGTCAGTAGGAAAAAGACAGAATACGTGGATGAATGAGAGGAAGGTCAGTGTAATGGTGAGGATGCAGGGAGTATAGTTAACAAAGGTGAATGTGTTTAAATTCTTGGGATCAATAGTATAGAGTAACAGGGATTGTAGAACAGAGGTTAAAAAGAGAGTGTAGACAGGGTGGAATGGGTGAAGAAGATTGTCAGGAGTAATTTGTGACAGACAGTTATCAGCAAGAGTGAAAGGGAAGATTGTGGCACTGACCAGAAAGCAGGAGACATAGCTGAAGGTGGCAGTATTTGCACTGAGTGTTAAGATGATAGACAGGATTAGAAATGAGTACATTAGAGAGTCAGCTCAGGTTGGATGGTTGGGAGACAAAGTCAAAGAGGCCATATTGCACTGGTTTGGACATGTGCAGAGGAGAGATGCTGGGTTTAGTGGAAAAAAGATGATAAAGATAGACCTGCCAGGCAAGAGGAAAAGAGGAAGGCCTAAGATAATGTTTATGGATGTAGTGGGAGAGGACAAGCAGGTGATGGGTGTGACACAGCAAGCAGTAGATAGCAGGAAGATATGGAACAAGATGATCCACTGTGACAACCCGTAACAGGAGCAGCCGAAAGAAGAAGAAGTTAACAGGCACCTATTATAGCAATAGTCAGATCATTCCACAGCTTCGGGACCCGGTAACTAAAATATCCATCTCCCTGTTATTTTCCTTGAAGTCATAAGCAAGTGGGAATCTTTAAGATCTTAATGTTTGTAAGTAATGATAAGTTCAGATAAGTAAGCAGGGCCTTGGCGATTTAAGGCTTTACATGTAAAAAGGGGAATCTTGAAATCTGTTCTAAACTTAACTGGGAGCCAGTTAAAGCACTTGAGGACTGGGGTTATGTGTTTGTATTTTCTGGTTCTTGTAATTATTATTTTAATTCTGTTTAAAAACATTTATTGTAGATGTAGTACAACTAATTGCAGTAGTAGTGTCACATGTACAGAGTACAGTGAAATACATGCAACATTTTGCTAGTTTCCTGTGCTATGATAAAAAAATGAATTAAAATGTATAGCTTGTTTGTACAACTTAAAACTGAAGTCAAATAAAATGATATGTAGTTTACTTACAGCAAAACACCATTCAAAAATGGTATTTTTTATGTTACTTACCCCACATACTTTGCATACTGCATTTCTATTATTAGTCGTTAGTACTAAAATATAAGTAATACAATATTTATAAACTGTTATTGTCCTCCCCATTTCTGCTTCTCTTCTCTGTATCCTCATATGGCACTTGGTACCACTGCTCTACTGCCAAGTTGCGTGCCTATGGAAAATTCATCCCAGGTAAAGAAGCACTGAAAGGTGGAAGGGTCCTTTCATCAGAGTGGTCAGCTCAGCACTGAGTCAGCTGTAAAATAGCTGATTGGGTTGGTCTTCAGGACTCTGACTGTGTCTGGCTTGTCTGACTCATTTTCTATAATCTGGCAGTGGTTCTACAATTAGATGATGGGCAGATATTGTTTATATTCATTTGTGTTAACTAGTTTTTACTTTGGTTTAGATGTATTTGAACAAATCGGTATCCTCTTATGTGATAGTTATGAATTTAATGAGTGATATAATCTATTATTCCGTCTTCCCTTGAGAATTGTCATGGCAGTCTGTGCCTGCACTTGGTGATGAGCTATGTGCAAGAAAAAAGTAGTTTGTACTATTGTTTTGTATCCTTAAGGTGGCATCTAGTGCTCTGAAAAGGATTACTTATGGTCTGTTTTGTGTATTGTATCACATTTTGTGATACTCATTGCCCAACTTACTATTTTTTCCCTACAAGCTTTTTTTTAAAGTTTTTCTTTGGGGTGATGTGAAAAAAACAGAGCCTGTTAAAGCTCATTGACGTGTTCCTTGAGTGATTTTGGGCTATACAAGAAAAAAAAAGTTGCTGTTTGGATTTACTGTTAATGAACACGCTGATAATTCTGGAACTACGGTATATGTTAATATTTTAGCTTAAAAACATTTGTTTTGCGTGATTTGAACAGGTGACAGGATAACAAATATAAATTATACACCACCATTTTTTAAAAATTTTTAATAGATGCTTTTCGCATCCTTTACCATTGTACAGCACTGGCTACCACTGAGTCCTGTAATGGCATTGATGACTTTCTCACCATTCTCCATTTAAATTCAGTTTAAAAATTCAAATAACTGACTCTGCATACATCAAGAGTATTGTTAATATAACTGAGTGTTTAAAATACCGAAAATATGCAGTATATAACATTCTTTTTAAAATAAATCTTTATTGAAAGAGGCAAACAACTTAGAAGAACCTAAAGCAAATTACTTTTAATAAAACAATCTATACTAATAAAAGGCAAAGCCCTCACTGACTGACTGACTGACTCACTGACTGACTGACTGACTCATCACTAATTCTCCAAGTTCCCGTGTGGGTAGAAGGCTGAAATTTGGCAGGCTCATTGCTTACAGCTTACTTACAAAAGTTGGGCAGGTTTCATTTCGAAATTCTACGCATAACGGTCATAACTGGAAGGTATTTTTCTCCATTTACTGTAATGGAGTTGAGCTCGAAAGCCGTGGGGGGGGTGGAGTTTCGTGTGACATTATCACGCCTCCCACGTAATCACGTGAACTGACTGTCAACGCAGTGCGTAGAAAACCAGGAAGACCTCCAAAAAGCGCTGAAGAAAACATGCATTATATAATTGAGAAGGGAGCGAAACAATAAGAAGCGAGTGAGTGACATATACTACCATATTCATGAGTTTTGCTACTTGAAAGAAAGCAAGGTGTAAAACTAAACTTTAAATTAAGTTTGTAGACAGGCTGCGCTAGGCGTTTCTCATGCCTACGGGTAATCACGGGATACAAGTTTAATGAGAGGACGAGGATATAAACGAGAGTTTTGATCACTTTGTAACTAAGTTAAAATTGCAGGTGAAGGGGTGTGCTTATGCAAATTCCGAGAGACTGTGTTTGTGGGGGATTCACAGTTAAGGCGGGTGGGGGAGTCACATCATCATCTCCCCTCCCATTTACCTAATTTCGCTCTGAGCTGAGCTCCGCGGCAATTTCGTCACACTGCCACTGAGTTTCTCCACACTGAATCCTCCAGGCACTACTTACAAAAGGTTACATTGACAATCGTGTTACGTTATTTTTACAATCTTTCCTTTTCTTAGCACAAGCACAGCTGAGAAGCTTTGATGCATGTGTTCCATAACGCGTTAAAAAATAATGCATTTAATCACACTTTGCATTACAAGCAAAGGGGAACTTTTGTCAATGCATGATTTCCTGGTACACCGATTACTTTGATCAAGCGCATCCCTATTCATTTTACCCTCGCACCACCTTGGTTTGAGAAGAAGTATGAAAAATATGAGGTTAACACAGAAAAACAGATCACCAATTGAAGCTTTATGAAAATCGATTAAGTAATCAATAATTGTTTTGGTAAAGCCATACTCAGTGTAATCCTCCTTCCATTTTATAATTTTTCCGCCACTAGCCATGATTAAATGAACGGTAAAAAAGTAACAGAGAAGCGAGGGTGACTTATTTAGGCAGGCATATATACAGTATGACAGCAACACTCATGACAATGTCAATCATGTTACGTTATTATTAAAATGTTTCCTTTTCTTTTTCATTACTTCTTTAACACACTACTTCTCGCTGCGTTGGTATTTTGCTATATATATATATATATATATATATATATATATATATATATATATATATATATATATATATATATATATATATATATATATATATATATATATATATATATATAAACTGCTCACAAAAATTACAGGAACACTTTAAAGAAACACATTAGATACATCAGATCTCAATATGAAGTTGGATATCTATACAAATAACGACAGGGCAATGTCTTAGGAACAAAAGGATGCCAAGTCTTTTAATGGAAATAAAAGTTTTCTGCCTACAGAGGGCTCAATTGTGTAGACACCCTAAAATCAGAGTGAAATGAAGATGTGGCAGGCTAGTCCATTTTTTCAAAAACTTAATTTCTGCTACTCAAAATGCTTTTCAGTATCTTGTGTGGCCCCCACGAGCTTGTATGCATGCTTGACAACGTCGGGGCATGCACCTAATGAGACGACGAATGGTGTCTTGTGGCATTTCCTCCCAGATCTGTATGAGGGCATCCCTGAGCTGTTGTACAGTCTGAGGAGCAACCTGGCAGCGCCTAATGGACCGAAACATAATGTCCCACAGATGTTCTATTGGGTTTAAGTCAGGGGATCGTGAAGGCCATTCAATTGTTTCAATTCCTTCATCCTCCAGGTACTGCCTGCATACTCTTGCCACATGAGGCCGGGCATTGTCGTGCATTAGGAGGAAACCAGGACCTACTGCACCAGCGTAGGGTCTGACAATGGGTCCAAGGATTTCATCCTGATACCTAATGGCAGTCAAGATGCCGTTGTCTAGCCTGTAGAGGTCTGTGAGTCGCTCCATGGATATGCCTCCAAGATCATCACTGACCCACCACCAAACCAGTCATGCTAAACGATGTTACAGGCAGCATAATATTCTCCACGGCTTCTCCTGACCCTTTCACGTCTTTCACATATACTCAGGGTGAACCTGCTCTCATCTGTGAAAAGCACAGGACGCCAGTGGTGGACCTGCCAATTCTGGTATTCTATGGCAAATGCCAATTGAGCTCCCCAGTGCTGTGCAGTGAGCACAGGGCGCAGTAGACATTTGGGCCCTCAGGCAACCCTCATGAAGTCTGTTTCTGATTGTTTGGTCAGAAACATTCACACCAGTGGCCTACTGGAGGTCATTTTGTAGGGCTCTGGCAGTGCTCATCCTGTTCCTCCTTGCCCAAAGGAGCAGATACTGGTCCTGCTGATGGGTTATGGACCTTCTATGGCCCTCTCCAGCTCTCCTAAAGTAACTGCTTGTCTCCTAGAATCTCCTCCATGCCCTTGAGACTGTGCAGGGAGACACAGCAAACCTTCTGGCAATGACACGTATTGATGTGCCATCCTGGAGAAGCTGGACTACCTGTGCAACCTCTGTAATGTCCAGGTATCACCTCGTGCTACCAGTAGTGACACTGACTGTAGCCAAATGCAAAACTAGTGAAGAAACAGTCAGAAAAGATAAGGAGGTAAAAATGCCAGTGGCCTCCACCTGTTAAACCATTCCTGTTTTGGGGGTCATCTCATTGTTGCCCCTCTAGTGCATCTGTTGTTAATTTCATTAACACCACAGCAGCTGAAACTGATTAACAACCCTCTCTGCTACTTAACTGACCAGATTAATATCCCATAAGTTTCATTGACTTTATGCTATACTCTGATTAAAAAGTGTTCCTTTAATTCTTTTGAGCAGTATATATATATATATATATATATGAATGACCTCCAAAGAGCGCTGAGACTTTTTATATCGTGAACGTGTCTGCAAAAACTGGGGTCTCCTGCCCAGCAAAAGTCGAGCAGCCGGCGTGCGTGCATAGCTTTAAAGCGCTGACTGCGCTTCTGCCTTAAGTCAAAGTGAGCACTTTTAATTTTTTTCATCCTCCCCCTGAGCTATAGCCCAGACAAGTGAAAACACGGACCCCTTTTCTACATCGCGGCAAACTAATATTAAGCGATTCACACTTTCTTTTCAACGTATATGATTATGAGGTCGTCAGCTCGGATTATGAAGACACGCACACGAGTGGAGGACTGACAGTGCCATCACAGCCGATTAATGGCAGGGACGGCTCACCAGTCTACACAAGACCCACCGCGACTGTCCCCAAAAGGCGATCATAACGTCAGCGAACACATCTCTCTATACTATATAAAAGAAAAAGGCAACTTTCCTTTCTTTACACCTTTTTCTTTTTATCCCAAACCAAAGCCTTTCTCTCTTAACACTGCAGAGGACACAAAACTAATTTTCTTTAATTGCTGGTAATGCCGGTAAGGCACATTACCAGAGGCAGAAATTTGAACGTTCACATAGAAAATGTAATTTCTATACCACAGCCGTCGTGTAGCCTTTCAAAAGGGATCTACTACCGAGAGATGATCCATATACATTTTAGCTGCTGTTAGTACTACTTACCTGTTGTGTTACACAGTCTTTAAAATGTAGTTTACCCGCAACCACTCCAGTAGTGCTCAATGTACCTGTACTTCTTAAAACATTAATGTTTTACTGTTTAATAACTTATAGACTATATTTTATTATTTTTCCCTTGCACTCAGTGACCAAAGCTATACACACACATATTGACACATACATATATATACACATATATATACCTGTGTGTATGTTTGTATGTATGTGTATATATATATATACACACACACCTATCTACATTATATATATATATATATATTCACACACACATATATATAATTTGTGTGTGTGTATGTATGTATGTGTGTGTGTATATGATGTAGATATGTACTGTATATAGATATGTATATATGTATATAGCTATGAAAATATGTATGTGTATATATATGTATATATGTATATATATATATATATATATATATATATATGTAGACTCCAACCCAATATGACAGCAGCAATCTAAGCTGTGAGAAAACAGTAAAAAGGAGGCGTGTCAGACGTCGTGGTACATTTTCTGATTTAGCTAGACGAAAACAACTTTGTGACGCTGCCGGCAAATTCACAAAACAATTACTTTGACAATCATGTTACATTATTTTAAAATGTTTCCTTTTCTTTTCATAACTTCTTTAACACACAACATCGCTGTGAAGCTGGTATTTTCTATATATATATATATATATATCACAGCGACACTCATAACAGTGACAAAACAATTACATTGACAATCATGTTACGTTATTTTCAAAATGTTTCCTTTTGTTTCTCTTTCCTTCTTTAACACACTACTTCTCCGCTGCCAAGCGTGGTATTTTGCTATATATATATATATATATATAGATATAGATAGATAGATAGATATATATTGTCAGTGATGCCAGTGGCCATGACCCGGCCGGGACGCCATGAGGGACCGGATGTGGGTCTGTGCCCACCCTGGATCACGTGGGGGTCACCTTCCTGGTTGCTTTGGGGGTTAGGGGTACAGGGCATGGAAGCTCCACCCTGTAGGGGCCCGTGGTCACCGCCAGGAGGCGCCCCAATGCCTTGGGGACCTGTTACCCCAGTACTTCTGCCACACCAGGAAGTGGTGGGGGGAAGAATTAGGACGGCGCCCGGAGAGCTGCCGGGAGGACAGCCGGCACTTCCGCCATGCTGGGGCGTGGCTAGAGGGAGGAATGCCGGGAACACCTGGGGCTCATCCGGGACTCTATAAAGGGGCCGTCTCCCATCATTCGAGGCTGGAGTCGGGAGGCGAAGGACAAAGCTCAGGAGAGCTGTGGAGGCGGCCAAGAAAAGCATTGTAGCCAGGACTGTGTGTTTTGGGGTTTGTGCACGTGACTGAGGTCTGAGTGACCATTGGACTGTGTCTTAGTGACATTATATTTGTAAATAATATTGTAAGTAAGCGTGTGGTGGTTGAGAAACAACATGTCCGCCTGTCTGTGTCCGGCCGGGTTCACAATATATATATATAGATATATAAATATAGATATGAGAACAATACTCATATCAATGACAAAACAATTACATTAACAATCATGTTACGTTATTTTTTTAATTTTTCCTTTTCTTTTTCATACCTTCTTTAACACACTACTTCTCTGCTGCGAAGCGCGGGTATTCTGCTAGTAACTTTATATACACTACCCATTTTCAATCTCATTACATTCCTTTGGAGATCACAATTCTAAAAAGCAACAGACAAGGAGACAAGGTGATACTGCACCAAACTCAAAAAAAAAAAAAGCCTTCCGATAGGACTGCAGCAAGAACCACAGGACTCTAACATGCTACCTGTATTATATTTGACCATTTATCAATGTAGGTGCCAGCAACCCATTGACCCTACCACTAAGAGTTCCAGAAGATACAAATTGAAAACAAAGATTTCCAGAAAGAGAGAAAATGCAGAAATCAATTTCCATCAGGAGTCAGAGAACTTTTATAGTAATTGTGCCTAAGGAAAAGACCTTTGTTGAACAGCAGAAAAATGAAGTGAAGAGAGGTCTAATAATTAAAAGATGTGAGAAAGAACAGGAATGTTAGTTGTGAGAATGGATGCAAGAAAATTAGATACACCAATCCAGTGTGTTCCCAGAAATTATTCTGGGGAGGACGAGAATGTATGTAAATCATCATGCTGACTATGATCAATCAGTTGGAATCAACATAAAATATATTTGGGAGGAGAATTCAAATGCAACATTTATCCTCCAGTACGTTTCAGAGGTCAATCCCCAGGCATGTTGTTTCCATGGGATCGAATATAAACAGTGAAAACATTTGAATTGAGTCTGTTGATAATTTGGATTTTTTGCCACCAAAGAGATATTTTAAAAGTTTATCTCCATGCTACATGAAGACAGAGGGAGATCCTGTTGTCATACTAACTTGGTTGTTAATGATCAATGAAATGCCCTTCATAGTACTGACTATAAAATTAACACTGGTTTCCAACTCAAAGAATTCAAGACATTCTAACAATGCAGTATATAATTTGTTGCTTGTTTGGTGCCTATTAAGTACAGTATACAGTTAAGGCAACATTAAAATTCAATATGTACATTGAAATTGGAGGTATAGCACATATAGTTTAACTCTCATTTCAAAACAAAGTCAAAATTGGCAAAGATTAAATAGCATAAAAAATCATATTACATGAAATGTATTCATAAAGGAGTAATGAATAGATGGAAAAAAGTAGGTTAAAAGCAATATTTCCCTGTCATATTTTCCTTTTACAGTGTTTTACTAGTTTCTTCTAGTTTTCTGTCTTCTACACACATGGGTACAGTGGCCTCAATCTCTCTTTACGTGTTGCATTTGAAATATGTTTTCTTTTTGCTTAAGCACTACGGCTAAAGCATCAAATACATTTTTTATTCATGGGTTTAGAAATCACTAAAACAGAGCTTTTGTAAAAATACCTTCATAAATTTTATTTTTTTATTTAATTTTTCTAATACCTGGTTTTGGATCTTAAAACTGAAATCAACAAATTCCAATATAAACAAATTTCTGTGTAAGAAAAGGAAAGTTGGAGAGCCACATATTACTGTTATACCTTTCCCATTTGGTCATTTGTTTGGATCATGGCTGACTCCATATCGAGCTATTTTACTGTGTACTGAATTTTCTTCTAATTGGGGTTACAGTGAAATACAATAAATATTGGAGATAGCTGAGACAATTATCATCTTTAGAACTTTCAAATAAAATACAGACATTAACACTTATTTTGTTACTTGGAAACTAACAAAGCCTCTAAGACCTGTAAAGAATATTGAACATGACACTGCCTAAGACCAGCCAATGATTTTTGACAGTCATTCAGAATCCTGACACTTTCTACCTGACAGAATGTATTATTGTCTTGTCCCAGAAATGTTTACTGGTAAAGTGATCAAGTTACTAGTCTTTGCAAGAATGAGTCTTGTAATGGTTGAGGAACATTAATGAGTCCAGGAGTAAATGGTGAAGTCATCAGGTGAGAGCATGAATTGCAAAACCAATAAAGTTTTCTGGGTCCTAATGGTACACTGCCATTTAATTACATCTTCTGCTACAGATCTTTTTTTCTTCTTTTTGCTTTCTTACCAATATGCACTTTATCATAATTTTCAATCTCCTGTTTGAGGTGAGGATTGTGGTAATAGCAAGCTGATTTGAAAAGACTACATTTCCTTAACCCTATCAGCAGTCTCCTGACTCTTAGTAAAACATCTTCTGTTTGGTCACAGAACAACTTTGAAATAAAATCCCCCTAGCATGTGCTTGGTCTTCGCACAGTACTCTGTGCATGGTACACCCTTTTACAGAGACTGAGCCTAGCAATCTTGCATTGAAACCTCTTATCATCTATGTTCCCCTGCATCATTTTTTCTGCATCTATCTAAAGAACAACTAAGGTATTCATTCACTGTCTTTGTCTGTGGTCTTAACTGCTTCACCTCTATACTCCAGACCAAACTACCATCACCAAACTTCACCAAACTACCATCATTAAAAGGACTGATGGTTAGACACATTATTGTGCCAACTGTTGTTAGTGAATAAGTTTTGCAGAATACCTTTAAGTTAGATATTCTTTCTCATCTGTCTAGAACTTGTTTTTCAATAGAAGACCATGACCTGAAATTTAGAAGGTCTGATTCTCATTCCAGAAGTATCATACTGAGAGCCACATCAATCAAGAGCATGTCAGAAGTCACAAACTAATATAATAAAGAGGATTACATCATCCACAAACAGTAGAGATTAGACACAAAGGTCGGCAAAGTGTGTGCTTGAGACCTCTTGATGATTTGTCCCTTTGAATTATGAACAAAAGCATACATTATGACACTATTCTTAGTAGAGCCCTATTCCCTTTTAAACGATTCTTACTCCAACAACACAGGAGTAAAAGTGGAATGCAGCTAAAGGCACAGTATTGAATAGTCTTGTAGCACCACCTGTTCAAAAAATAATGCAAATATTATATATTCTCGACAAGTACTTTGAGTTAGTATTTGAACACCTAGCTAAAGAACAGGCTGTGATTTTGCCTGATATGTTTATCACTGCATTTCCCTTTCTGTTATTAAATTAAAATTTTCTTAGATGATATATGCAAGGAGTGAAGCAATATGAGATCCAGTAGTACAAGATCTGGAGGCTGACTATTTACTCTTTTAAATGTCATTTGTCTCTCTCTTATTAGGGATTACATAGATTTATTTATTTAGTAATTTATTTATTTATTGCATAAATCTCTTTATCATTACATTAAAACCAAAAGTATTTCATTTCAAATGAATGCAGGAATTTCTAATAAAATGACAGAATGACCCTTTACAGTTTATTGAACAATGAAGGACACAAGAGGTTGAAGGGCAGTGCTCTAACTCCATGTCCCTGAACCTGCCAGAAATCTGCCTCTGACTCCCGAAGTTATTTTCTGGAATTCTTGGTAGAGACCCTGGGATGTTGTATAAAGCCAGGTCTTAGCCTGCCTTGTTGAACTAAGAGTTGAAAGTTGGAAAGAGCTCACTGTTGCATACGATACTAGAGTGTACAGGGGCAGTTTTCCTCAGAAAGGTGTTTATTTCCGAACCACCAATCCCGCCAGACACTCAACCTCTAACCCCAAACACTTTACGGCCAACAAGAACACACTGTCATAAAATGTACATATTGCAGACATAACACTCACTAGCAGGAAAAAGACAAGCCGGAATATTGAAGGGAGATGTGAGATGAATGAGAGGAGTGATGATATAAGTGCAAAAATCAGAAAGTAGATCAGTCATCTTCCTGACAAGAATAGTTATTCACCAAGTTCAGGATGACCTAAAGAGGAATTAGAATGTGCTGCTTTAAACTATGTGCTGTCCATTATTTGTATATCCCTTCTTATTCTAATCTTTAAATAACAATTCCTTAGTTTTAAAATTTTGTCTCCTGGATATTATTCTGGGTTCAGATATGCCAGGACAGTGCCTTTCTTCCTCAAAATATATTAGTTATGGATTCGGGTTGTACAATTGCCAAGAGGTTATGTCAGAGAAAAAAGAGTGGAACAGAGCAGAAAAAGTATCTAATATGACCTTTCTTAAAAGTGAAAGAAAAGTCTTCACTGGCAGTGGGATACTAAGCTCTATTACTATAGTGGGTGGCTTGCAAAGAAATTACCATAGAATAGCAACATGGAATGAATGTAATGCGATTCCTCCAGTGTGCTACATTTTCAGGTGTGCTCAGGAAAAAGTGGCGAAATGTATATTGTGTGTTGCCTACCTACTAGAAGGGTAGCAAAAAACCCTTGATATAAAGGTGTTGGCTCATACTACCATTTTATAGAATGGGCAAGTGTAAATTAACTTTAGAGATTTACCAACTTTTGACAGAACAGACTGTTATGGAGGAATGCTTTAAACCAACATTGATTAGAACAAGATAAGCCTTTTAAGATGACTAAAGGAAATTATACTTATAATTACCCAATTAGCTTGGTGTCATTTGCAAATTTAACTAACCTGTTAATTATATTCCTATCTAATCATTTATATACAGGTAAAATTCCGTTACAACAAATATCTCTACAATGAAATTTTCATTACAACAAAGTATTTTTATGGTCCCGACAGTTTCCCCATATGATGCGAGTCTATATAAATCTTGTTACTATGAAGTACATTCAGCAGATACTTTCTTTACAATGAAGTGCCTAAAAGATCTTGAAATGCCTGAATGAATCATCCACAAAACAGCTAGTTCTGCACAGTTGTGCACAACAATCCCCCAAACAGAAACACTGTAATTTTTTTTCTTTCTTCAAACTTTCCTTGTACTGTTTTTTTTTTGCTTATTGCTCATGAAAATTTGAAAAACATCCATTGGAATTGAACTCATTATCACCCTTCTATAGAAATGGCAGACAAGAAAAAACGATAACAGTTCATATTAGAAAAAAAATGTACATTTTTGCAGCTCTCGATTGTGGCAAAAATAAAATAGACATTGCCAGTGAATTCGAAATTTCGCCATCAAGCGCTGTCAACTTTCAAAAAAAAAGAAAAATCTCAGGCTGCAAGCGTATGTAAACTACTACATTTGAAAGCGTCAAAAATAGTTTTAATGTGGTTCAGTGATGCTCGTTTAAGAAACATTCCTATTAATGCACCACTCATTCAAAGAAAGCGTGAGGTTTGTAAACTCTCTTGGGGCCTCTCCCAACTAGACAGGACGGCAAAGGCGTCCGAAGTCCGATCTCCACATTTGTGGAAGATTGTTTATCTGTTGCCGGGGCCACAGCAGGCTCAAAGCTATGCAGCATCTCTCAGCTATGCTGCATCTCTCTGCCAAAGCAAACAGAAAAGAGATTGATGGGTGATGCAAGGAACATTGTAAATGCAGGTAATAGGATTACATGATCACTGATCTGGCCACAACCCTGCCTGACTTGCTGTGTCTGAGTATAGCAGAGTGGCAGATCATGCTACAATAAATAAGTGTGCGTTCCTGTTTCAAGCTGAATAAAGCTGGTTTTGCTAAAGTACTGAGACTAAGCCTCGTGTTTTGGAGTGCAAGACATGGACTTATAGAACGACCCGATCTTTTATGATTTGCTTTTGTGTCACTTAACTGCAGCACTATGAGGTCTGTTGTTGCCCTGCCCCAGCGATAGACAGTCTTCCACAGATGCTGCAATCACACTTCATGACGCACTTCAGCGTGTTGTTCCCGTTGGGTGGGGAGTTGGGGGCGGTCTCAAAAGAGTTCAGAAACCTCACAATATGAAGAAGAAAAGGATGATTTGGCTCCTGATTGATAACTGTTGCTGCCCACAACTTTCTTCTGCATTTAGATAATGTTCTCGTTGAATTCATCCCACCCATAGCAGTGCTTTAGCCATTGGATTTGGGCATCATTCGCACCCTGAAAGTGTATTATAAGAAGAAAATGCTGAGAAAAATTCTCATCAGCATAACTTGTAGGTAGGAGGAGATTAAAATTAACACGAAAGAAGCTATTGAAATGTTTGCAAATGCCTGGGTGCAAGTTAAAGAAAGCATTATTATTCTATATATATTATTGTATATTGATATAAATATAATTAAAATAGTAGTGGCCCTTAATTTTCATACTGGTCTACAGATACTTGAATCTGCCCAATTATCCTTTTTATAAAATCGATAATATTGGCCATTTTCAGGCCTTTGGAATTTCCCCAGTGCACAGTTCTAAAATATGCATCAAGGGTTTATATTTGTACTCACTAACCTCCATAAAAACACAAGAATAAATATAATCCTGGTGATTTGCTTGATTTCAGCCTATTTAATCTAAACATTACTTCATTCTCTAACATTCAAAATCACTCAGTACATCCTTAGCAATCCTTGTTACAGCTGGGAGGTTATCCACTTCCTTACTTGTGAGACTTCAGAAAAATGAAAGTTTTAGAGCATCTGCTATTTCATCATCTGTGTATTTTAATTCCCTTTACTATTCTTGATGCATTTCTCTTCCTCTTTGACTGTTCCTTTAATAATAATAATAATAATAATAATAATAATAATAATAAAAATACATTTTATTTATACAAGGCACCTTTCTAAGAAGTCAAGAACACTAAACAAACAATAAATAAATAAAAACACACATTATAAACAACTTAAAACATCAGAAAATACAGAAAATATAAAAATTAAAAGCAAACAAAGCCACTGCCATCATAGAGAAAAAGCCATTTTAAATAGATGGGATTTAAGTTACATTTGAAGGTTGAAAATGATTTGATATTTCTATGCTCAGTAGGTAGTGAGTTCCAGAGCTTGGGAGCAGAACAGCGGAATACTCTGCTCACCATGGTGGCTAGACAGGTGAGACATACGGTCAGATGGATGGAGGAGGAGGATCTAAAGTTACGGGAGAGAATGGCAACATGAAGAATGTTGGACAGGTATGGAGGGGTGAGGTTATGAATGGTCTTAAATGTTAACGGCAGAATTTTAAAATCCATTCGAAACTTAATCGGGACCCAGTGAAGCTGCTGCAAGACCGGAGTAATATGGTGAATACATGGGGTTTGAGTAATGATGTGAGCTTCAGAATTCTGGACTAGCTGAAGCTTATGGAGAGATTTACTAGAGGGACCAAAGAGCAGTGAATTGCAATAGTCCAGATGAAAAGTAACAAGACTGTGAAGAAGAATGGCAGTGGTATGGGGAGTGAGGGAGGGCGGATGCAATTAATATTACATAAGTGAAAGTCAGCAGACTGGGTGATGTTATTAATATGAGTTTGGAAAGATAGAGTAGTGTCAAGGATGACACCCAGACTCTTGACCTGAGGTGATGGCGGAAACAATACAGTTATCAATAGCAAGTGAAAGATTATCGGCTTTGGATAATGAAGATTTTGAGCCAATGAGGAGAACCTCAGTTTTGTCACTGTTTAATTTAAGAAAATTTAAAGAAAACCAGGATTTAATTTCAGCAATGCAGTCAATACGTGAAGATGGTGGAAAAGAAGAGGTGAGTTTACTAGTAAGTTAGAGCTGAGTGTCATCAGCATAACAGTGAAAATTATTGTTATATTTACGAAAGATATTGCCAAGTGGAAGAAGGTAAATAATAAAAGGAAGAGGCCCCTGAAGTAACACAGGTGGGTTGGGATGTGAAAGTTTTAAGCTAAATAAACTGAGTGCGGCCTGAGAGGTAAGATCTGAACCAATCCAGTGGAGTATGGGTAATGCCAATTAAAGATAATCTGTTAAGGAGAGTGGTATGACAAATAGTATCAAAGGCCGCACTCAGATCAAGGAGGATGAGAATAGTAATTAAACCAGAGTCAGCAGTCATAAGATGGTCATTGGTAATTTTAACAAGTGCTGTTTCTGTACTGCAAAGGGGGTGAAAACCAGACTGGAACTTTTCATACAGATTATTATTAGATAAGTTGGAGTGCTACTATGTTTTCAAACATTTTGGAGATAAAGGGCAAATTAGAAATAGGATGAAAAATGTTGAAGTTAGTAGGATCGGCACCAGGTTTTTTCAGTATTGGAGTTATTGCAGCAGTTTTAAAAGACGAAGGAACAGTAACAGAAGTGAAAGAAGAGTGAATTATAGCAGAAATGAAAGGGACCAAAGAGGGAGGCAAGTTTCAACCAGAACTGTAGGAAGGTGCTCCAGCTGACAAGTAGATGGCTTAGATTTGCAGATGAGATCTGAGATTTCTGAGTAAGTGGGAAGCTTTAAAGAGGAAAATGAGTGAATAGGAGAGTGTAGTTCAAAGGAAATACAGAGAGAAGCTGGATCGAGGTGCTGATGTATCCTCTGGATTTTCTCATTAAAAAAGAACATAAGAGAATTACAGAAAGCAGTCGAGTAAAGATGAGATGGTAAAGAGTCTGGAAGTTATGTAACATTATTAAATAATGAAAACAAAGATTTGGTGTTACCTTTATCACAAGAAATTAACTGAGTGTAATAGTTAGATTTGGTTTGGGCTATATAGTCCTTATAATAAAGTACATGACTTTTATGCAGTTTTTTTATATAACCGTTTTTTTTTTATATAAAAGTTGTCTGCCCATGGCTTTCAGCAGCAAGTTCAGGTGTAAATCAGGGGGCAGAAAAAGAAAAGGAAACATCTGGTTTTTAACAGAGCAAGAGAATTAAAAATATCATCCAGTGTTATAATATGAGACCAATTCTTCAGGAGTGGATAAATTATAAAAGTCCATTTCAGAATCAATTCTAGAAGACAGAAAATTCAAGTTAATATTCTTAATATTATGAAAAGATTTGAGACAGGAAAGCTTAGTAATAGAAAAGTAAGTTTAGCATTAAATGAAAGGAGAAAATGATCAGTTATAGTCAGTTCATCTGCTGTAAGATCGAGCGGGACAACACCAGAGCAGCAGATCAGGGGCCTCATGTATAAACAGTGCGTATGCACAAAAATGTTGCGTAAGAATGTTTCCACATTCAAATCATGATGTATAAAATCTAAACGCTAGCTCATACCCTGTGATACGCAAGTTCTCTGCTCGGTTTTGCAGACTGGCGGCACCCAGCATCAAAGCAGTGCTACTGTGTGGTTACCCTTTCTTTTTTAGATCCACATCTCTGAGGCAGCTTTATAAATACACTGAAATTAACTGCATATTGTTTATTAGTTTAATGCACCTAATTGTAATTTACCTTTAACAATATAATGGTCCATAGAATGGTCAAAGTATTCCAAATACCATAACTGCTTTAAGCGTTGTTACTCTCCTCCACTTTCTTCTTCTTCTTTCAGCTACTCCCATTAGGGGTTGCCACATTGGATCATCTTTTCCATATTACTCTCAGTGTACCACCAGGAGTATTTATATCACTGTAACTGAGTGTGAATCACAGCAGTGCAGCAGCTGATTGGAAAGAAAATTATCGGTATACAGTATCAAGCACACGCTGCCTCAGCCATGCTGTATATTAAACTGCACTGATCGGCAAACGCTTCAGAGCCTTTACTCACGGTTCAGAAACAGTTTCATCCCAAGAACTATAAATGCACTCAGTCAGTCCATCAAGTGCTCCTTGTAGAACTGTTTGTACTTCTAAGTATAATTACCTCACTGTAAACTTGCGATACAGTTATAATATTGCACAACCTGAGCCACATTATAAAGCATGTATTTATATATGATGGCGATATCATTTTAAGGTGAAATGCAGCAAAATGTTTATTATATTATACAGATAAAACAGTAACTTCATTTAAATAATCTATATTGTTAATAATTAAACATGTGAGGACGGTGCCATGGCGCTAGCGAGCTGCTGTTGCTCCGTTCAAGGATTATTCCTGCCTCGCACTGTATTCCTGCTGGTGCTGACATGACACTGGAAGGATAAATGGATAGAATAATTTAACTGCACGGAAGATATTTCAATGTTCCTTAAAGTTTTGAATAATCAGCGTTCTAAGCTTACAGATGGCTTAACGTCTGTTACAGAGCTGATTGTATGGTGATTTGGTATTTGGAGAAAGAAAGGTAAGGACAGAATTTGTACATTTGAAAGAGACAGTACTGCTACAATAAAGTATTTCATCAAAGGTCGTGCATATCACAGCAAGCATCTTGCATGAAGCATGAAAATCACTCCGCCACCGTGTTCCCATGCTTAATAACATGCTTTAACTCCTATCATCATGAAAATGATGTCACGTATACATCTCAGTATTTAAATTATTCAGAGAGCTGTAATATCACAAATGTAATGGATTCTGTGCCGTGTCGGGAGGAAGAAAGCCCAGAAGCACTTAGTGATTCACACACATAGGGCACATAGAAGATCAAATACAAAACAAAGCATTTAAAGTGCTACTTTGAATTCTGATGGGATTTGAGAAGCTAGTAAATAAAAATTTTAAGATGAAGTTTATGATGTTCTACTTTAATGATAAAATAAACTGCTTGAGATTAAAGTGGAAATTTCGGGATTAAAGTTGACATTTCATGAATTTTTCCCACTGTGTGCCTTTTTTTTTCTCTGTACCCTAATAAGCATTCATGTGACACTCCAGGCGGTGTGCTATTACTGGCCTTTTCCATAACTTTGATATCCGACAATTTCTTTTTTATTTTGGGCACTGTGCGACTTTGTAAACTTTCGAGTTTCTCTGACACACTATGTCACTCGATTAACATCCTTTTGTTGTTTATACCACTGTTTACACCAACAATAGTATGTTTTTCCTTGCCTCCACTTGGTATTCACTGAAATTATATTTTCCCTCGTGCTTTTGCCATTGCCTTTTCATAGAACACCGAGCATACGTGCTATTTATATTGATTTGTATATTCAAAGAGGTGAAATTCTAGGAGGAGTTGGGGTGGGGCAGCAGGTGCGTGCACAGGGTTGACAAATGTAAACAAACCCGCAGGGGTTGGATTCATTAAGTTGAGAAAAAGTCTTGAAAAGTCTTAAGGTTGCTGCCAAGTCTCAGTTAAACATAGAAAGTCAAACTTACGGTCAATGAGGAGATCCTGAATGAGATGCCCCTTGCTCGTTAGTGAGCAGATGTTCAACAGACTGATATTGATAATGGTGCTGTCACATTTGGCAGCGGTGTTAGCCGACTGAGCTGGTCTGGCCAACACGCTGAGGTCAGCATTCCCATCTGTGTTACATGGAGGGTGCCAAGAGTTCGACCAGAAGGAGTTAATTCCTTTTGAGGTGTTCATTCGGAATGTCCGGCAGGACCCACGATCGATGGATCTCTGACAAGGAAGAAATATGGTCTTAATGCAGCACAGACAGCAGAGGCACAGACTGGTGGATATGCAGTCGAAGAAGCTCAGCAGCTGAGTACCGTAGCAGGCCCATCACAGGTTGGATAGCAGGCGACAGGAGACGCAAACAAACAAAACCAGGTCATAGCTAAAATCAACAGTCTAGTTACCAGCAAGTAGCGGTGACCAGTCAGCCAGCGTTCACTAAAGCTGGAACTCGGCCTCTCTCTTTAATACCAAAATACTGAAAGAATCTGTTTGGGTCATTTTCGCATTATATGAAGTATTTCTTTCTAACCACCTTTTAGCTTCAAATAGGTTATATTTAATTCACACACCTAAGTTGACATGTGATGTAGAAGTGCAGGAGGATTGTGTTGCCACCTAACTTCCCAAAAGAACATAGGGGCTGATTGAAAAAGTTAAAGAACTAAAGCAGCAAAAACTGGAGCAAAATACCACCTTGGTACCCATCTTCTTTTGCCTTTTTCTGACTATTATTGAAATGTTGTTCTGTCAGTGTTTGAGAAGATTGTGGAACATGTATGGAAAAATATGCTACAATTAACAGTAAAAAAATGAACAAAGGATCAAATATTCAGAGGGAAAATGGTTCTAATGAATCAAACTTTGGAGGGGGTGATATACAGCTAGAGTGCAGAAAGAGTAAATATGCTGACCTGGGTTGTCAGACTTGTCCCGAGTAGCATCAGCTGGCACTGAAATAAAATTTTTTAGAGTGAGGTAAGTAATCAGTAGCAGACTGGAGATGCTAAAAATTTTGATGGTCAGATGTTTTCACTATTTTATAAAGTTCATGTCAATAGCCTGTATTTGTAATTGTTCACATTGATTTTCTAGAATTGGGACTTGTGTTAGCTGTTAATAAGTGTTTCCTATTGACTTTTCAATGTCCTGCAGTGGTACTTTGCATTGTTGCTATTCTGGGCTAGATATACCTCCTGCTATAGGAATGTGGTGTTAGTGTGGCAGTATTATTATACTGTATTTAAGCCAGGAAATGACTTATGTTTAAATTCCTTTTTTATATCTTTTTTGTTCTTGTTTTATCCTATAAATATTATGTTTTTTTATGTTTACTATGTAATTATCATTTTTTGTGATTACTGTCTAATTTCTATTTATGAGAGTATGTTCTGTCTTGTTCCTTTCATTTTTTCGGTGATTACCCAAGAGGCAGGGTCACCTGTAAATCTCAATTCCATCCATCCATCCATCCATTTCTAACCCGCTGAATCGAATACAGGGTCACGGGGTCTGCCGGAGCCAATCCCAGCCAACACAGGGCACAAGGCAGGAACCAATCCTGGGCAGGGTGCCAACCACCGCAGGACACACACAAACACACCCACACACCAAGCACACACTAGGGCCAATTTAGAATTGCCAATCCACCTAACCTGCATGTCTTTGGATTGTGGGAGGAAACCGGAGTGCCCGGAGGAAACCCCGCATGAACCGGGAGAACATGCAAACTCCACGCAGAATCTCAATTTCAAACTTATAAAAGCTCATGGAAATTGCAGTCTAAAGTAGATTGCATTTGCTTGGTAGTTGTGAGTTCTCCTCTTTATGTTATGTTTAGTTATTAATTGATTTATTATTCACTTATATTTACTGCTTTTTCAAAATTGTACTGTTGTGTTTTGTGTTTATCATTTCTGTATCTTGCATTGGAATTTTTTGCTTAGGACTGCCTATTGGGAAACTCCATTATACCTTATTTTGCTCTTTTGAGCATTTCTTTTTATCATTTAAACTTCCTTTTATAAAGATTTGTGTTGCCTTTCTGTGAACTAGCTGAGGTATGATGGTTTTCCCTTCCCTAGTGGGGCATTTTGTGTATATTTTCGGACATTTCAGGGCATTTTTTTGATGTTTAAGAATTATACACATTAAATCTGATGTAAGTTCAAGTTAGCTGCTTTAGAAGAAGATAGACTGCCTTTTGGTTCACTTCCTCTGGGCAGGATGGTGGGATTTGAGGAAGAGAAAACATTATTATTTAACTCACAGATATCAAGGACTATGTTTTGAGTTGATCATGCTGCAGAGAGCTATATGATTTGTTCCTCATTTATGCAGAAAAGGAGTTGGGCTGTGTGCACAGCATTAAGGGACTAACTTTTATCATTTATAGGAAAGGCTGACCTCTGATACTATCAGAAGACCCCTGAAGAATGTAAGATCTTTATGGACTATAAGAATGTTTAAATTGATTCTAAGTGTGTATAATAGAAGGGTGTATTCCTTAGGAATGCAAATGGCTGTTTGTTTCATGTTTTAGGACATTCCAGTATGTCATAAATTAAGATTTATGTATAACCTCAGAATGAACTGCTAGGGTTTTTTTTCATTTTCTAGGATATAAAAGAGAGAACATTTTACTTTAGATTCTGCTAAAACCCAAATCAGTCGACTGAGTTGGAAAGAGGCAGTCTCACATTCTCTCTACTCACCAAGAATTAAGAATAAAGAAATTATTTTTACTTTAATTGGGTTTAAGTTCTTCCGTTGTTTCGACTTCAGCTCACAGTTTTGGCCAACGTGGGGCAGAGGCGTAAGCGACTCCTTGAGCAGGATCGTCCAGAGGACCGGTAAAAGGACCGACACCGGCCGGGTCGGGAGGACCAGATCCGGGAAAAGTTAGGACTGACCTGCCTCGGGCGACTCCTGCATGGGGAATCCTTGACCTCCTCTGATTCTTCCTGAAAGTCGAGTAAACTGGGAACTTCCAGGCGGGAGGAAAAATTCTTGGTGAGTAGACCGAGGGAGTCCGACCGGGAAAAGAAACCAGGCAGTGAGTGGACGGAATGTATAGATAAGCTCTCGGAAATAAAACAGTGTAAAGATTATGAATGTTAAGGACATGAGTTAGTACACTCCCTAGGAAATGAAGAAGAAGTCTCTTAGAGGCTTAAAAGTAAAATAAAGGAAGGGAGTGGGAAGAATAGATAAATAACTGAACATTTCGTGATCGGGAAAAAGCACTGTTGCGGGAGGCGAGGAATCCTTGCTCTAACGGTCTGGTTATATTCTGAACTCAACGGGTCACTCAGGAAATGATCACCTAAACAGCGGTAACCAGCGGCCTTCGGGTGAAACTGTCAGTCCGCTAATCAGGTTGATCGTCCCGGTGGACCGGGGAACAGGAGGGACCGGAGTGAAGTGACAATTGAGGCTGGTTTAGCAAAAGAGTGCGGAAAACTCACTGACCATGGGGAAAACTAATAGCAAACCGGTTAAACTCCTTTGGGAAACAGAAAGCATGAATCAACGTACTCATCTGTGACTGAATAAAGACTAATTGATTGAACTATTCCTGTCTTCCTCGGGTGTTACTTCCACTGTTTATTTGGCACCTGAACAGTTTCCTTCGTGTTGGAGAACCCGAGTGAAGGTGCGAATTGCAGACAGGAATAAGATCGGTGACCGCTGAGTACAATTGCTTTACCGTCCGGGAGAGGTACTGGGACGTAACGATTAGAGCGCCTCTTGGAATGAGACGGAGTCTTAAATAGACTTATAATTAGAAGGAGAGGTGGAAATTTAATAAAAGGGAAAGTACCTCCGGTCGGAATTCGCTAAAGAAAGAGATTGAAAAACAGGGTGTGAATGAGGAGCCTCTGTTCGGATTATTGTTTTCGGAAAACATACCAAGGAAAAAAAAAAGCGGCTTCCAAGACACTACATAGAACAGAAAACAGGGTTAGATTTTAAAAAAAAAAATTGTAAACGGTGGAATGAACAGAGCAGGGGCAGATGGCCAGTAGAAGGCTCTGGTGATATGAGTGAACTACAGGAAGTTAGGTAGATTGTATATAGAAAAGCACGAGGGTGCTCTAGTCGAGAAAATGGAAATGTTTTAATAGATGGGAATTGATAATTAAAGATAGAGCCCTGAAAGCGATGCAGAAGTGCAATGAGGGACTGCAAAGCCAAATTAAACTTATTGTAGAAAAGAAAAGTTGTTCTTGATAATGCAAGAACTGTCCCAAAAGTCCGGATGAAAGAAGGAAGAATAAGTAAATAATATAAATAAAAAGAAGAAGAGATTATACCTTGATTTAGCATGCGTGTCCACCCTTTGAGGACAATAGTCCATCACCACGCCTTGGGCAGCTTGAGGAATTAATGAGGGAGAGGAAGAAGATGGTCCCGATGATTTTTAAAAAATGAACAGTTTCAGCCAGAGAGGATGAAGATGCGGGGAAAGGGATGCCTAATAAGCCCGATTCTGACTCCTCAGGGTCAAAAACATGAATATGAAAGGATGGAATTTCAAGCACCATTAATACAAGTGCCCTTTCGCAATATAATGTACAACAGCCTGACTCAGATTAAAACTGTCCCACCTTCATGGTGCAAAGAAACTGGGACCTGCAAGAATTAAAAGAGGTGGTGCAGGAATTGCTGAACCAGTTCATGACAATGGAGAAACAATTAGATGAAATATATAAGCCAAATACTGCAGAATGGATTCAGGTCCTTAGAAGGAAAGCTCATTTCAGGCTGAAATGATGTGAGAGTGCAATGGACAGAGACTCTGGGACGACAGGGGGTTGATAGTGGCCAGTTCAGTGTTCAGTGGACAGTTACGAGCACAAATAAAAGCAAAATATATATCAGCCCTCTAATGCCCAGTGAACTTTGACAAGACTTGATGGTCCGCCTGTGCCTTTGCATTTCAGTTACGAATAAGGGAGTGAAGGTTGCATCAGAACAACACACCGCCCTTGCACTGACCACCACCATTACATGCTTGTATGCTGCCTTGATTGTTCATGTTTGTCTCAAAACCAGCAAAAATCTCTGCTGTCCTGGGTTCCTCTTGGATTACAGTATTCAAAATCATTTTACTGTATTGCATGATTTTTGGACTGTATTATGATGAAGTCTGACTTGGACTTTTCAGCTGCTGTTTTCAGAAAAAAAAGACTATTTGCCTAACGAACTGTTATATCTCAGCAAAACTGGCTGGAGCAGTATTTCTCTTTTTACAACAATTGCTTTTCTTCTGGAGTGGTTTTACCACATATCCTCATTGCTAAATCCTCTCGTTTTCAGTGGCATAATGTGAGACAATTGGTAATAGCATGTCCAGAAGGGGAGGATTGGGAGTATGTGGGACCTAACATTTAGTTCACCCAGATAGATCTGTTAAGAAAATAGCAGTAGAACTAGTTGTACCTGTAACCCGATCCGTTCTGTCATTTATCTTTCACTTCTCCACCTAAACCCATGCTGTTTACCCTTAAAAATTTTTAGTTAGATTTGCTCCACTCATCTCTCTGGGTACAAGGGAAATAATATTTTGTCTGAATAGCTCATGCTGAACCCTTGGTCATTTTCCCAAAGTCATCCTTCCGTTTACATTGTGCACAATTTCTTATTTCGTTTGAGGCTGGACCGGTATTACAATTGTTTATGCTGATTTAGTTAAGCGGGGTGCTATTATTCCGATCCAATACTTTCCTATTCTTCCAGTTAGAAAGCATATGATTCATGACGATTCATTCAGGACCTCCGGAGTCAATGCTGCTATACACCCTAGGACTCCTATAGTCTCAAACCTTCCACTATTCTCTGTACTGTCCCGCCACTGCTATGTGGTTTTCTGTTACTGATCTTGTGAATGCTTTCTTTTCAATTACTGTACACCCTGAGTCTCAGTTCTGGTTCACATTCACTTTTAAAGGGAAGCGTTGGACCTGAGCTGTGATGCCAGGGATATACAGAGGCTCTGTGTGCTGTGAGTGTGTGTGTTGGCGTGTTCGTGTGTGTGTATGGACAAGAACTAGAAAAGATAAAAAGTTGAAAGGTTATTGGCCAAAGGGGGGTGGTGTCTGGTGTAATATGTAGATGAGTTGCTTTTATGTTCTGAGGATCAGGAATAATGCGAAGAAGACACAAAGGCTTTGTTGGTCTTTCTAGCGGAAATCGGGCACAAAGTGTTCAGGAAAAAGTTGCAACGGGTTGAAAGAAAATGAAATACCTGAGTCATGATTTGACTTCAGGGAATGTGCACAGTCTGCAAGACGGCAAGTTATGTCTGTTCTTGGAATGTTATGATATTGATATTGCCGGCAATGGGTTAAAAAAGATTTTTTTTTGCTGAAAAGCACAGCCACTCCAAGAATTAGCGACCTTTCTAATTTGGTTTTGACTGATAAAATTTCATGAATGGAGCAGGCTGAGAAGGCTTTAACTGATATAAACTAAATTTTGATGTCTGCGCCTGCGTTAAGAGTTCCGGACTACGGTAGTCTCGTCCTTTCACTCTGTTTGTGGACGAGAAAGGGGGGTGTATGACTGCAGTATTAACTCAACAACAAGGAAATAGACAATGACCGGTCACATACTATTCTAAAAAAAAATAAAATAAATAATTAAAACTGGATCCAGTGGCGCTACAATCCCGCCTGTTTAAAGCAGCTGCTGCAATAACAGAGGCCATATTAGCATGCTCAGATGTTGTTCTCATGAGTTTATTAACTGTTAAGGTACCACATGCTGTACATTCCATCTTAGTACAGACAAAAACATCTCATTTGACAGGTGCTGCTTGTAGTGAAGTGTCAAGCTCACACAGGGAAGACGAATCCAGTAAGTGAGGGAAATGCACAAGCAGACATGTGGGCAAAGAAAGCCACCCAGGATCCTACTTCACCACTAACTTCTTTATTTCTATTACAGAAGGAGGAACAAGAGTCACACAAGGATGCAGTATTATCTCTACGAACTGTAGCAACGGAAAAGGAGATAAAGACGTTGCAGAAACAGGGATCAGATAAAGCTCTGAAAGGAATTTAGATCCATCCATTAACTAAACATCCTTTTTTCCCAAAAGCTTTCTTTCTAGGAATTGCAAAGGCTGCGCATGGTTTGGCCCACCCTTCCAGAAGATGCAATGATGGCACAGGTGCAACAATACTGTCACGCCCGGGGTTTTTCTAACTTTGCTGATCAGTTCTGTAAGAGGTCTACATTATGGCGAAGATTTAATGTAGGAAAAGGCTTGCAGGTTTGCGTAGTGCCTTACAGAGGGAAACATGGTGAACTACCTCACTACTGTAAAGGGCAATACACTATTAAAATGTGCTCTGTACCCTGTCAAATGTCACTATTGCAAGAGGCTCAACTCTAAATCAAGCTACCTTACTTCCCACTGAGGGAGAGGGGAACCAAATAACTGCCAGGATGAGATAACAAAGGTCCTAAACCTAGTCCGGACCTCCAGGAAACTCTACTAGAAACAGGAGAAATTCTTTATGAGGATGGCTGTTCCTTGGGATTGGACGACAGAACACTCTCCACCAGTTATGCAGTGGTCAAGGAAGACCACTTACTTGAAGCAAACTGAATTTCTTCTAGTTTAAGTGCACAAGCAGCTGAGCTAATAGCTCTCACTCGAGCTTGCCAGTTGTCTGAAAGGAAGGTCATAACCATTTACACAGATTCCAGATCTGCCTTTGGAGACTTCCATGATCATGGGGCATTATGGAAATTAAGGGATTCAAAACCAGTACTGGTAAGCCCATACAACACCAGAAATTAGTGGAATCCCTTCTTAAAGCTATAACAGAACCATCAAAACTGGGAATACTTAAATGCAAGCCCATTACTGGGAAACAAAACCCAGTCAGCCAAGGAAATGAACTGGCTGACCATTTGCTAAACAGGCCGCCTGTAATAACACACCAGTCTTTATTCCAACAGAAGATGACAAAGACCTGATAATCAAATTATTTCTTTACAGAGCTACCACTGACCGAGAAAGGATAAAGTGGTCCCAAGAAGGATCCCTCTCTGCTGGGGTCTGGACCCATAAGCAAACTAACAAACCTTTCCTCCCAAAGGCTTCTTTTCCAGGAATGGCAAATTCTCACACGGCCTGGATCATGCAGGAAAAGACACTATGACTCAGGATGTCGAGCAGCATTGGGAAACCACAGGTTCTCTACATATGCTGAACAATTCTGCTGACGATGCACTATGCCAAAGGTTTAATGTAGGTAAAGGTACTCAGGTAAGCCCGCCGTCACTCCTAACCCAATGGGTCCCTTTGAACACCTCCAAATGGATTTCATTGAGTTAACACCGTCTAAAGGCTACCGTTATTGCTTGGTAATTGTCGATGTGTTCTCCGATGGGTGGAAGTTTTCTCTAAACATGCAGATGCAAAAACTGTGGCTAAAGCTTTAATAAAAGAAATCATTCCAAGATGGGGAATATCACAGAAACTGCATACCGATAATGGAACCCACTTTGTGAATTCTGTAATAAATGAGCTGACTACTTGGCTCCAGATAAATGTGCATCATTACTGCAAATACCATCCTCAAAGTGGAGGTATTGTAGAAAGGTGCAATGGTACCCTAAAATCAAAATTGGAAAAATCTGTGAGCAGACAAACTTAACCTGGCCAGATGCTCTATCCCTGGCCTTGATGGGGTTGAGAGGAAGGACACATCGGCAGTTGGGACTGTCACCATTTAAAATTGTAACTGGATGCCCCATGCCTGTTGGCATGGTTATCGGAAATGTTACTCTGCATACTGTGGACAATGATCTTCTCTCTAGTCTTGCAGGTCTCCGAGCTTCCCTGAAGGAAGTCCACAACAAGTTAACAAGGCTTGGCAGACCAGTCCCCTACTGATGAAGTTCCAGATTCCCCTTGGAACCTAGATACTGGTCAGAGACACCCGAAGGAAACATTGGCATCAACCTAGCTGAAGGGAACCATTCCAGGTGCTGCTATCTGCACCCCACATGCCGTGATGGACGAAGGACTCTTTTCTTGAATGCACATCTCTCACTGTAAAAAGTGGACTGAATCATTAAGCTGTTGCTATTTTTGGACTTTCTATGTTGAGACTCTGTCAAGGGATTATTCCCTTTGTCTTAGGGGATAATCTGTGATATAAGTGGTTGAAGGTTACTGTTACACAATTAAGAACAGATTCTTGTTATGCATGTGCCACTGCTAAACCCAATCTCCTAGTTGTATCCCTTCCCAATAATCTACCCGTGCTTTAGCTGGCCTTACCTCCCTATCTATCTAATTAGCAGAACACTCAGGAACACCTGACTTTTTTTTAACTCTTCCAAAGATTGGTTCAGTTCTTGAAAATTATTCTCATAACTATCCTTATTTCTCTGGCAGTTTTCATGTTCTTGGGTTGCTGTCTAATCCTGTGCATCTGAGCCCTTCTACAAAGGTTTATTAACGCTTCCATTACTAAGGTTTATCTCCTCAGTGCTGACCCTGACTCCCAGTACAAACCTTTTCTTCCATTTGCCAACCCTTTCCTGAACTCTGATGATGCAGAAGTCTTATTATTAATGTGCACATTTTATGTGCAAAGGGGAACTGAGGAAAGAAAACATTATTATTTAACTCACAGATATCAAGGACTATGTTTTGAGTTGATCATGCTGCAGAGAGCTATATGATTTGTTCCTCATTTATGCAGAAAGGAGTTGGGCTGTGTGCACAGCATTAAGGGACTAACTTTTATCATTTATAGGAAAGGCTGACCTCTGATACTATCAGAAGACCCCTGAAGAATGTAAGATCTTTATGGACTATAAGAATGTTTAAATTGATTCTAAGTGTGTATAATTAGAAGGGTGTATTCCTTAGGAATGCAAATGGCTGTTTGTTTCATGTTTTAGGACATTCCAGTATGTCATAAATTAAGATTTAACCTTATGTATAACCTCAGAATGAACTGCTAGGGTTTTTTTTTTTTCTAGGATATAAAAGAGAGAACATTTACTTTAGATATTCTGCTAAAACCCAAATCAGTCGACTGAGTTGGAAAGAGGCAGTCTCACATTCTCTCTACTCACCAAGAATTAAGAATAAAGAAATTATTTTTACTTTAATTGGGTTTAAGTTCTTCCGTTGTTTCCGACTTCAAGCTCACAGTTTCATGCCTGTTTCTCTTGAAGGTCTTACACCTGTTTGGCTATTTTGAATGACTGAATCACAACGGTTATTTGAACATTAGAAACATTCTGATGAGAACAGGCCATTTGACCCAACAAAACTCACCAGTCGATATACTTAATTTCTCAAAATAACATCAAGTTGAACCCTAAAGTCCTACTATCTATCATACAACTTTGAAAACGTATTCCTGTGTGTTTTGTCTAGGTAGAGTATTATTTTGCTCTGTTTTCCCTTTTTATTATTAATAAGTAGCCTTTGTCAGAATGCCTCAAATCTCACAGACTTACCACTGTTTATAAGGGATTGTAACATATAACTTCTCCCACCTTCCCTTCTACATCTATAACCTCAGACAATTAGGTGTAGTAAAAGACAAACAGGGGTTAAGTTACAATTTACTGTATTATTGATAATATTCATAAATAATAATTGTATGCAAAGTTCATTTGAATATTGACAACTAATACAACCTGATAAATGTTGATGTGTAGTTTCAGGCAACACACAGACTTGTTAGTTACTTAAAATGTCTCTAGTTAAGGCATCATTTGTGGTCAGCTTTCTTCAGAACAGGTTACATGCCTGTCTCAATATGGCTGCTGAGCTGTGCTCTTCATTGTGTTGTCCTTTTCAGTTCATGGTGTGAGATGGTCTTTCATCAGTTTAGTGAGAGAGAGAGCAAAGTAAAGCAAGAAAATTTATAGGTTTCCTGTCCAAACCCTAGAGCCAATAGGGTGTCATGGTACTTAAAGGCTTCTGATAAAGACATTCCAAACAGCCATACTTCAGACCAATGGGGGGACAGAATACCTTCACACCTGCCCTCCAAACCATGTGTTAAGGTAAAGCTTGGCAGTTAGGCAGTCTGTAGGGGTTCCTGTGGGGTTGATTGAGAGACTCCAGCAGAGAAATATTAGCCAAACCTTTTGAGGCAGTTCCCCAACCCTGTCGTAAATTCACTTTCCTGACTTAGTCCTAGGTGGGTAGACAGATAGATAGATAGATAGATAGATAGATAGATAGATAGATAGATAGATAGATAGATAGATAGATAGATAGATAGATAGATAGATAGATGAATGATAGATAGATAGATAGATAGATAGATACTTTATTTATCTCAAGGGGGTAATAATAGTAATCACATAATCCAGCAGCAGTATACTGATACAGAAAAAATGTAAAAACAGACAATAACTTTGAATAATGCTAGCATTTACTCCCCCGGGTGGAATTAAAGAGTCGCATAGTGTGTGTGTGTGTATGGGGGCTGGGGGGGTTGGGACATGAATGCTTCTCACTAATAACATTAATACTAACATTAACACTAATATTACATTACTTTGCCTAAGTTACAACTTACAAACATATGCAAAATATTTATCAACTTGTATGCAGACATTCACATCACAACACTGTGTGTCTATGGTACTTATCTAATTTTATTTGCTTTTCTAAGTATTTCATTAACATCTTGTAAAACACTTTATGAAATTGTGATATAGAAATGCATGCTTTGTTGTCATGATTCTTCTTTTCTTCCTCTTCATCTTTGCCCACCTTCTTTTTTGGGTTCAATGTGCTTGGGCAACCTTCTCCAAAGAAGCTCAGTCCTGCAACTGCAGACACTCTTCTTTTTATGTAATTCATTTTTATAACAACAATGTTAAGCTTTTACGTGCAACAGACTGTGAGCCAAGCTAGTTTTAAAGAACATTTGAATATAAGAACAATTTTGATGAGAACAGGACACTCAGCCCAACAAACTCATCAGTCCTACTTGCTTAAAATTATTTTAAAAACATCAAGTAAAATTTTGAAAGTCCTAATAGTCATACTAATTACCACACTACTTGGTAACTTATTCCATGTATCTATAGTTCTCTGTAGAAAGAAAAACAGTCTAATGTTGTTTTTTCAAACTTTACCCTTAAAAAGTTTCCAACTGTGTCCCAGTGTTCTTGATGAACTCATTTTAAATTAACAGTATCAATCCATTGTGCTAATTCCTTCCATAATTTGAAATACTTAAATTATGTCTCCTCTTAATCTTCTTTCACTTAAACTGAAAAGGCCCTGCTCTTTAATCTTTCCATATAATTCATTATCTGCATTTCTCATAAAGTGTACTTTTGATTTTCAGACCTCCTATTGTGAATCTAAACCTAACATTTTAACTTTCTATATGTAATACTTTTTATTTACTTACTATACATTAAATTTCATCTGCAACAAGCCTGCCCAAGCCTGTATTCTGTTGTAGTCCCTCTGAAATAATTCTAAGGGATTCCAGCATATTTGACTAGATTGGTATCTGCAAACTTAACCAGCTTCTTATCCTGTCCAAATCATATATATATATATATATATATATATATATATATATATATATATACAGTATATATAAAATAGCAGCAACCCTAGCACTGACCCCTGTGAGACACCACTCTTAACATCTGCTAAATCTGACAGAGTTTCTCAGACACTCTACACTCAGCACGTTGAACACACACTTGTATAGTTTTTTATTTATTTATTTTTGTTTTTTATTTCAAATTATACCATTTCTTGTATTAGGAATTTGTTAGTTTTCACATACCTCTTGGCGTCAGA
>NW_024379919.1:0-14545 GCF_016835505.1 Polypterus senegalus
ATTTTTATTTGGGTTTATCCTATTCCCCATTGATAATTGTAGCCTGAATACCTACCAGACTTACCTGTATATAACTAATCCCCACCTTCCTTCTATATTTTAACCTCAGGAAATTAGATGGTAAAAAGACAAGCAGGAGTTAAGTTACAAATAAAATAATGTATTACTGATAATATTCATAAATAATAACAAAATGCAAGTACATTTGAATATTGGCAACCATACAACCTATAAAATGGTGATGTGTAATTCAGGTGCACACAGACTTGAAAGTTACTTAAAATGTCTCTAGTTAAGGCATCGTTGGTGCTCAGCTTTCAGCCACATGTCTGTTCAAAATGGCTGCTGAGCTGTGCTCTTCATTGTGTCTTCATCATCACAGGTTAGCAAGAGATGCTTCTTCCATCATATTTTGGGTTGAGAGAGAGATGCTTTCATCATATGTGGGTCAGAGAGAGAATGGTTGAGCAATTACATTTATAGGTTTTCTGCCAACCCCCTACAGCGAATAGGACATCATGGTATTTGAAGGCGTCTGAGAAAACCCAAATTTCCCAAACAGCTATACCTCAGACCAATGGGTGAAATAGAACATCTTACTCCTGCCCCAAATCTCATATATTACGCTAACCTGGCTTTGTGTGGGGATGGGAAAAAAGAAATACTCATCAAACTGGTTTAAGACACATCCCCCAAATCCTGTCAAAATTACAAAGAAAAGTCATAAAAATAAAAAAGGTGGGGGGTTGCAAGCACAATACCTCACTAAACTTTTCTAAATTACAAATAAAGACAAAAAAACATTTATCAAATTATAAAATCCACATAAACAACATTAATATATATATATATATATATATATATATATATATATATATATATATATATACACATACATACATACAAAATATATATTTTCTACATATATATATACTGTATATAAAAAATCGGCGCTTTGCAGCGCAAGTACTGCTTTAAATTTTATTAAGAAGAAAAAAACCTTTATAAACTGAGGAAAATATACCAATATCTATCTGTTAGATCTCTTTGTATACCCGTTATCAGTTCAGCACCGGTTGTACTATGACAAAGCTGTGGAGCTTACTCTTGAGAATGCAAGGGAAAGTTGTCCATGAGAAAACAATGTTGCCTCAAATCAATGGCAACCTTTTGTAGGGTCTGTCCCTGAGACTTAATGCTGTCCTTTCTCCTTGCTTCAGGTTCTGTACTGTTTTATTGTTCGTTTATAAAAATTGTTATAGTTATTGTGTAGCTATTTGAGACTTACTACTGTTCAGGTACCCATTTCTTTATTTAATCCAGGTTTCTACGCTATTTTTGTTGTTTATTATGATTATAGGATATTTATTTTCCCCTATGACTACCTGCTCATATAAAAGGGGTACCGCTTGTTTTTTGAAGCAGCCTAAAAGCTTCTCCGCTGTTTTATAAACGAACGACATATAGGGATCCTTTTTTCCCTTCCGCCAAGGAATCTGCCTTTATTTAATCCACGGGTTCTCCCCTGTTTTTATTGTTCATTTATTATGATTGTTATGTTTCTCTTTGTATAGCACGTTGTCAGTTCAGCACTCGGTTGTAATATGCGAAGCTGTCGAGCTCACTCTTTAGAATGCAATGTATAGTTGTCCATGAAAAAAAGCAATCTTGCCTGAAATCAATGGCATCCTTTTGTGGTCTGCCCTGAGACTTATTACTTGTCTTCGCGAAGAGCCTTACTAAAATTGGAGGCATTTGAATTGGAAATGAGATCAGAGGGTATAACGGGATGCGAGGAATACATTGGAGTGTGGAAACCCCAGAGACAGCGGTGTATTAACTAAAGATTTTTCTGTGAGTATTTGGTGGTAGCGTGATTTGGTTGTTTCCCGCAAGACTGGGCGCGGCATTGTGAGCCCAGCCTGGAGCATATTTTCCTACCTTGTCAATTGTGTAATGCTGCTTTTGAAAAGGTTTGATGCATGGAAGGACCCCACTGTGTTCAGTCAGTTCACATGATCTGCTCTTGTGTGATGTCATGTATGTCCACGGTTTTATTTAATGTTAGCTAAGACCTGGCACTAAAAAGTTCTCTCGCTACAGCAATTTTTTAAACCTCGCTATAAAGTGATCCAAAGTCTGCGATACCGCGTCTTCTCATTAAACTTATCCGCTAATAAGTATCTGTCACATGACAAACGCAGCGGATCCAAGGTTCATAAACTTTTCTAATTTAAACTTACTGGTTTACACCGTGCTTTGTTTCCGCAGAAGGCACTTATGAAATATGCTTATATGTGCTTTTCTTCAGTGCTCTTTGAGCTCTTCCGTTTTCTATGTACTCAGCCTGAGTGTCGTCTGATTACGGGAAGCGTGATGTGAAACGCAACCCGCTACTTCCCACGCTACTCCGAAATGCAGTCCACATATGCGATAAAATAGGTTCCAGTTATGACCATTACACGAATTTCGAAATGAAATGTGCCCAACTTTGTAAGTAAGCTGTACATCGATTTAACAAATTTCAGCCTTCAATGGCATATACGGAAAGTTGGAGAATTAGTGATGCAAGGAGGAGAATGAGTGAGTCAGTCAGTCAGTGAGGGCTTCGCTCATTAGTATAGATTATTGTTACTAAATGTCCAATATCATATAGAAATAGTTAAATCTAAAAAGTTATACATTTTTCACACCAGCCTCTTAATCTGACAAATATAAATATTTTAAGTGAAATTATATTCCAATTTACAGTCAGTAGTTTCAGTAATTACAAATAGTGATTGCTAACTCCACTGAGTTTACTTTTGCCTCGAGCTCAGAAACTATAGAACTCTTTTGGGAACTTACCAACATGATGAAAGCGCTAGAAGTCAATGACGAAGGAACAACTGGGCTACTTTAGAGTTTAGAGGCCTTTCTTAAGTAAATTTAGAGAAGGCAGTCATTAGTTAAATGACCACCCCAAAACATTACGTTATTCTTGATAAATTTCAGTCAGGTTTTAGAACAAACGCGAAACCGCAATTTCATTAAAGTAGTAAATGACTCATGGATGAATGCAGACAGAGGCCATAATATTCTGTTCTCATCCTCTTTGATCTGAGGCAAGGATTTGACGCCATTGATTACAATATTCTAGAAATCAACTTAGTCAATGGGTGGGCCCTCTAAGTAGGGTCCTAAAGGTTTGAACTCACCCAGAAAACTCTTTTTCCACACACATGATATCCTATATTGTGTTCCACAAGGCTCTATCCTGTCTCCGCTGCTCTTCTCAATCTACAAGCTTCCATTAGGCTGACATCTGTGGCACAATATGAGTTACCACAGCTATGCTGATGACACATTAAGCTGTATCATCAATATCACCTATACATTGACCTCTCGATTCACTTACAGTGTCTTACTTGTATTTCTGAATGATGAATAAAATTTCTCAAGCTAAATAAAGAGAAAACTGAAATTTTAGTGATTGGCAATAATGGATTCAAATGAGATTATCAGAAATAAACTTGATGCATTAGGATTAAAAGTCAAGACGAAGTAACAAATTTAGGGCAATCAAGAATTGTAACCTGAATTTTAACTCCATCCATCAGATCAACATACATTTTTCACTTAAAACATAGGAAAGTTAGATCCTTATATCATTGAGAAAGATGCCAGATATTAATTCATGCTTTTGTTTTCAGTCTACTAGATTACTGTAAATACACCCCTAGGACTACCCAAAAAGACATAAATCACTGCAACAAGTACAGAATGTATTGCTAGAATCCTAACCCACGAAAAACCAACATACTCTCCAGTTTCCATGTCACTACACTGCTACCTGTATCTTTCAGAATTGGACTTTAAATCCTGCTTATGGATGTTTTAAATAATCTCGCCCATCTTAGGAGCATTTGAATGTCTGACAATCTTATATTCCAAATCGTAATCTTAGATCCTCAATGAGTGTCTCCTTAGAATCAAACTTAAAAAGAAGTGGCAGAGGCATCCTTGCTGTTATAAAATTGTAAGTTGGAAGAAGCCTGCCAATAGGAATTTGCTAGCTAATACAGTGAAACATCAGAAAATCAGTTGTTTATCACTAACATGTCCCTTCCCATAACTCACTGTCTTAATCCCATTTAAGTCCACTAACCTACCTCATTCTGCCTTTTTCCAGCCTTTCGCTGTGGCAGCCCAGCCACCACTGTGAAAATATCTAATGGTTCTCTTTCATTCCTAGTAATGATCGACATCTGAGAAGTGTTTTACGAAACCCAAGTAACAGCATGTTTTGTTTTAGCAAACAGAAAATATGGTAAAGGACCTGCTGTCTGAGATCATGTTGTTTTATCATTTTTCCTAGCTTACATCTGAACGCGAAAACAAAAAGGGGCCAAGAAACCGAAACTGTAGCTAAGGGACATTGAAGGGGGCCCGCTGATTGTGTGTATAATAGCGTTGACTGTTACATTTTATAATGATATTAAACTGCCATTCTAGAGGCAGTATAAACGGGACCCCACCCAACAGACGTGGTTCAGAAGAGCCCTGATTTCGTCATGTATATTTGATTGTCAGCTTTTTTCTGAAACTCTTCTACCGTGACTGGAAAATAAAGCTTTATAACCACACCTGCCGGCTTGAGCTGTCCATAGCCTTTTGCCCAAATGGGGCAAGACGGCCTCGCAGGATCGTCCAGATGACCTTGTGGAGCCGATTCCGGCCAGCGGTCCAGCTGCAAATGTAGGATTTATCCTGACCTCCAGAACCAACACGAGGCACGACTTGATTTAGTATCGGGCGGTGATGGAGTCACGTGAGTAGGATCGGGGATTCCAAATAGTTTGACTGTGCTGGAAGTAATATGAAGAGAAGGAAAGCGTCAAAAGTAGCAGTAAAATAAAGAATAAGAAACAGAGTACTGTATGGAAAATCCAGAGGGCCTCGGCGACCATTGGTGCGGGGCTGGGACCCATGAAAACGGGTACAGTGTGATTGTTAGCTAGTCAACCCGTGGAAAGGATTAGGTGCGGCGAGGTACTTCCCATAATAATTTGAGGAACGAAGAAGGCGATGAGAATGTGTGGCCCAAATAAACGGGAGCCGAGTTTTCATCTGCTGTCTGGTCATACTCTTTGTCGTCACCGCTGTTAAGGTGACGAGACTATACCCTGGCAGACTGACGAGCAAAACCGCCCACAGCGGATCAAAACCTCCAGCATCCCGGACCATAGCGTATTGATGTGGTGGATTCTGCTGATGCGAATGAACGACACGAAGTCACCTGAAGCCGTAATCTGGAATAGGAGCGACGGGCGGTGGAACGGGTTTATCGAGGATGAGTCACTTTTCATGAGATCCTGCCACTCACTACAGGGAAAAACAATCAGTTGGGTCAAACAGTCCCCCAAGAGTCCCAAAACCCAATGTTAGGAAGGATTATTTCTGGGATCACAGGCCCCAGCGCTAATAGACTGAAAGGCAGGTCCCCTAGAAAGCTCATTGAAAAGAAGACAGGATTAGAAAGCGGAAGTAATATGACAGTGGAGGATGCAGTTGAACTGAGATATGAGAGATACAAGAAATTAGAAAATACTGGGTGCAGAAATACACAGGGTTGTTGTAATGGAGGTCCTTATCGGATGGATATATTTATGACAGAGCGGTATTACATAAAGACCCCATGCTGAAGTGCACAAAAACGAATGAGCTTTTGTAGTTTCTGGAATCAGAATGGAAAGGAAAAGAGCTAGCTTTACAGAAAGTGAGGCTGATGATGGGACCCTAGTTCGAAGGAAGGAGGAAGAGAGGATAAAAAAACGAACCTTTTATATCCCATGCCTTCTCCTGCAACACTTTACCCACAACCTTCCACCGCTGCAGCATCTACTCATTGGCCCTAACGGCTCCCAAAGCCCCAGCACAGCTTACCTCTCATTATCACGCACCCTTCTAACTTACAGATCCTGACATGATGAGACTTAACGCCACTGTAGGCTATGGGAGGCTCTTCAACTTAAGCAGGTGCTCTCCATTTCACAACGTACTAGAAGCAAGACCTCAGAGATAGTCCCCGAAAACCTTACTCCCTTAAAGTCCCCAAACCCTTTAGTAACTGCCACCACCCAGGTTCCTGACCTCACACGATCCCACACAATCCCCAGAAAATGCTAACCTACTCACTGTAATGACAGCATCGTAACTGAGATATTCAAGAGCTGGAAAGATGTAGTGTCCCAACGGCTTGATCAAGGCAGTAATCGGTGGTTGAAGTAGGAACAGATGCAGCAGCTAGATAATATGTACAAATCCGGTGTGGCTGAGGGACCTAGGTGCTACGCAGAAAGATGGGTAACACTACTACACACAATCATGGCAGCATAATGGAGTACAGTGGCAGTGGAATGAGGCATTGTTTCGTGGACAAAATAAATGAGGGTCTTTTCGCCCAATGTAGAAAACCTATGAAAACTGCAAATAGCTGCAAAATATAAAAGGGCACCGACTACCTTTTCACGCCAAACAAAGAAAGATGAGACGGTAGATGAATGGGCAACGATCTAGGACTTAAGAGATGAGATAAATCCATTCTGACATGTTCATCACCAACAAGGCAGCGGTTCCTCCTTTTCTGCAATCTAGAATATATAATCTAAAATATATACTTATGTCCTGTTTTGATAGTTAAATAAATTGAACACCAAACAAAGAGTCAGATACCTGACCAAAGGTAATCACAAATGAATTATTTTGCAGAGCCATCTCCCAGGGCCCAGAGACGAATGGATTTTTCCCGAGAACAGGGTGAAGCCGGGGTAGGCCGCATTTTACTTCCCATCCGAATCTTCACCAGCCACGCCTCCCCTGCAGATCACACCCACAGCATCTTGCCTGATGGGACATTTCAGCCACCGCCTCTGGGCTTCCTGCCCAGAACCTGAGGATATTTTCTCAAGGGACCCCAGCCACTCTCTTCAGTTGCCTTTGCTCACTGCCATGTGACACAGATCCTTATTGACCTTTAAGGTGAACAGCACTAAAACCAGTTTTAGTCTGCCCTCGAGTGACTGTTCTAGTGCTTCTGACAACCACATTTTACTGGTACAAACTCTTCGAGTTCATTCCATTCCAGTGGTCTCCACTTGATGCACCGGTTTTATATCAGCCTGCCCTGTTAATCTGTTTAGGAAGGATGATGACCAAGCTCTCCTCTCTATTTCTCTAACCGAACGAGGCTTCTCAGATCATTCCTAAATTCGCCAAACCTCCCCACACTGTTTTTCCTCCTCTGCAGCTTTGGACCCTGAACATTCCTCACACCACATTCTCCTTATGAAGCCCTACACTTTTCCTTCTAAGTGTCTTTTTCCCACTTATGTCCCAAACACCTCCACTGCACACTGCCTAGTACTTCTCTAAGTGACACACCTTTGGTTGAATCTTTCTTTTCAGGTACTAGCCCAGAGACCTCATAACTTTGCATTTTCTCATGCTGTCAGTGCACCTACATATCTAAAAGATTTTATTTGGTAGATTGTCTCCATGTTTCTTTAGCCAATTATAGCACCGCTCACTATTGAAATGCGTGACGGTGACAATGTCCCAATAGGACAGATCACATGCTGCTTTTAGTATCTTTTGATACCTAGACTACTTGATAACTAAAACAGGCTTCAAATGATTTGTTAGTACATCGTGTATCAGCCATTCCTTCCTCTGCTTTTCTATTGCAAAAACCACCCCTCCTCTTTTGGCTTTCCTCACTTCCCTCTGCGCACTGTGGGTCCCAGGGAAAATGAATTATGGAAGGATAGCACACTGTGTCACCAAGATTTAATACTCAAAATCCTCCTTCCACCACTTCCCAGTATCTCTGGTTCCAGCAGCAGAGACTGGCATCTGGCCAGACATTTTGATCTCGTGAACGGGAGCAGTCATCGCTAAATACCCAACTCTTACCTGTTTGGCGGCACATCGATCTATGTCTGACCCAATTCTGTGCTTTTCCTACGCACCTATTGTCCTAATCCTTCCATTATTCTCTCCTTTTTCATACCTTGGTCCACCTGTTATTTCTCTGTTATTGACTTTGCTAATGCTTATTGTTGCATTCCTTTGCACCTCCGACTCTCAATTTAAGTTATTTTACTTTCCAAACCGCCGTTTATATGGACCGCAGGCCTCAGGGATACTGAAGCCCCTTTTGTATTTGGACAAGCTCTGCTCAAAAATTTAAAAAAGCTTCAATACGTGGAAAAAGACAGTGTATTGATATGCATGGAAACAGGTACTACAGAAGCAGATTGTGCACGGGATACTCAGCAATTGTTATTATTTACCAGAAAATGGCCACAAAGTTTCTAGCAACAAAGAACAAATAAAGTATAAAATATTAGGTCATAACATTTTGCGGAACAAGAGCTTCTCTCTCTAGCGGTCAGAGTAAACACCCATTCAAAATCTTCCTAGGACCAAGACCTGTTACAAAGTAAATAGGTTGTGGTCTGTATTAGGCATTCTAGGATACTGCTGCAGCTGATTTTAAACTTAATGAAAAGATACAGCTTTTGCAGACTAGCGGTCACCCTGATCTCCCTTTTCTGGGTCAGGTGGCATGCAATGACTGCAAGGTTGAGAAGGCTCGCAGTATGTGATCAAAAAAAAGTGCCCTACTGTTTTAAGTGCATGCTGGGACTTGTTGGACTACCTCTTCCATTCACTCTGTTTGTGGACGAAAAGTGTATAAGGAATGCAGCCCCACAAATTCCTATGGAGAAAAATAAAGGCTATTGAGAAAATTGGATCCAGTGGCTGGGACATCCAACTGCTCCCAGAGCTGCAGCCGCTGTTAGAGCAAGTAGCTACAGATATGCCTATGAGCCCCTAGTGCAAATCCAGCTGCTTCCAACTGAAAATCAAGGGAACCCATAAATTGGGTTGCGATAAAATAACTAAGGTTATAAAACTCAGACCAGACCTACAGTGGTGAAAATTTCATATATATTGTGGATGGATGTTCTTTATGATTGAAAATGGAACACCTTCAATCAGAAGCTATTCAGTGGTCAAAGGTGACCACCTGAAACAAGCAAACGAATTTCTTCTGCCGGCCAGGCAGCTGAGTTGATAGCTCTCACCTGAGCTTGTCAGTTGTTAGAGGGAAAAATTGTAACTATCTATACTGATTCTAGATATACTTTTTGGAGCTGCCATGATCATGGGGCATTATGAAACCCAGGGGATTCAAGATCTAGCATCATGTCATTCAGTACTCAAAACTACAAATAGAATAACTCTTAGAGGCCAGCAACGAAATCATCAAAGCTAGCATCGTTAATGTCAAGCTCACAGGAAAACAGGACTTGTCAGCAAGGAACGAATTAGCTGATCATTTTAAGCAACGTCATGCATAATAACAACACACCAACCTTTTATTCAAACAGAGAAACTGATAATCAAATTTACTTTTACAGAATGCAGCCACAGACAATAGAGAGAAGAGAAAATGAAAGTCCAGAAGGTGGTCCTTCTGATGAGTCTGGACCACCAAACTTCTCCAAAGTTTCTTCCTAGGTATGGTAAAAATCGCCATGGCTTAGACTCATGCTGGAAAAGATGCCATGGTTTTGATGCTGAAACATTGGGAAGCTGGTAGGTTTCTACATATGCAGAGCAGTTTGCAGGTGCTGTGCATTATGTCAAAAGTTTAATGTATAGGCACCCAGGTAAGTCCCAACATTACACCTTAATCAATGGGGTCCATTTGGGAACACCTTCAAATGGACTTCATTGTTTAACACTCATCAAAGGGGTACCGATACTGTTTAGTAACTGTTGATGTGTTCTCTGAAGGGTGGAAGCTTCCTTCCAAGTGCAGGTGCAGATGCCAAACCTGTGGCAAAAAGCTTTGATAAAGGAAATCATTTCAAGGGGCATACCGCAGAACATAAACTGATAATGGCAATAGCCTGAACCACCTGGCCCAGATAATGCATCATTATTGCAAATACCACCCCAGATAGTGGAGGTAGTTGTGACCCATGTAATGGTACCTTGCACCCAAATTGGCTAAAATCTGTGAGTAAACAAATTTATCCTGGCCTGATGCTCTGCCTCTGGGCCTTGATGTGGGTTAAGAACACATCGCAGTTAGGGGCTGTCGCCATTCAAAATTTGACTGATCGCCCATGCGCAATGGGCATGGCCATAGGTAATGTTTTACACTGCATACTGTGACAATGATCTCTTCCAGTCTTACAGGTCTCCGAGCTTCTGAAGGGTCCACGAGCAGGGTGAATCAGGCCTGAGAACCAGAAGGTCCTCCATTAAAGGACTCTGCATTCCCATTAGAAACCCGGGATTCAGCGCAGATAACGAAGGAACATTGGTATCACCTCGGTGGAGGACTGTTCCAAGTTCCATACAACACCACATGCTGTTAAAGTTGAGGAACTGCCTGCTTGGATTCACATCTCACATTGCAAAAGATGGTACCCTTGATTGTGGTCCCACGGTGTCTTTTCCATCCCCTTGTCATCAGTTCTATCACCTTGACTTTTCTTTCAGAATCACCGAGATCAGTTCAGGTGGATTTCTGTTCTATTATTGACTGTGGGACTGATCGACAAATCCAGTGTCTGGTCTGACAATATGTGTAACTGTTATAACCTCTGGATTCGGGAAGTAACTGTGACATGTGGGACTGGGTTTTGCCACATTGAACTGATGACTGGGTTTATCAACCCTATAAGGCCTAGAAGTATGGTCTGAAATATCGTTTTCTATTATAAAAAGACATGCCCCTGTGAATGCCGAATATTGTAACCCTTTGATCATTACTCTGAAGAACCCTTCTTTACATGATTCAGGAACCTGTATTTTAGGGCATGTATCTGGAATAGATCCTAGGAGATTTCCAATTGGCTGAACCCTGTTACTAACACTCCCATTTCCCCACACACACACCCTCCCTACCCCCAACTAAACCCGCCTCTGTCAAGGCTGCGATTTAATTTTTCACTTTCTCTGATTGAAACTGTATGGCGATCAGAACCGCTACGTAAATGGGCATTATCCAGCTAGACAAGTGAATCAATCTGATTAAGTTATGCTTTTCCTGTGCTACAGCTAAGCCACATTTGGCCACTGTCCTTTCCTCTTTCTAACATATCTGATCCTACTGGCCTCTCCTTGCCCACTTCTGCCTTAACCTCCCCATTCCAATCACCAATTGCATTACACTTTCCTCTTTTTCCCTCTACCTTCCCATGACTCCTCAATATTCCAGCCTGATGAAGGTGGCCATAATTTGCTTTAGAAACCCCAATTTCCTGCTGTACAAATAAGCGTAATATCCATCCTTTCTTTTTGTCGCAAACTTTTTCCGATTAATTTTCCTTTAGCTTCCAAATTATCATCAATTTTCTGATTACTCAGAATACTGATATTTGGGTAGGATGTGCCATAATGCTTATCCTTCCACATGATTATCTGGCACTTCTGCTTTAATAAGCACCCCTGTTAGTGCCTTTCCACTTTTCCCTTTAACTGCCTTTCCATTTGTCGACTAAGTTTGGCCGACGCTGCCAACCCCATTCTGTGGGACCTTCCAGTTTTTCCAGCATGGCCCTGGGGTATATTTCTTGATTCCATCTGAACCTCGTGGAGTCCCTGATAAGTTCAAGGCAAGGGACTGCTACAGCTAATTTGAGCTCCTGTTTTTCCCAGGTTATAAACAAATGTAGATTGGATTAATTATCTCTATTACAACCAACAAAGAGTCTTAAATTTTACTAAGAAGGTTGAAGGTATCCATGAGCAACTTGAAACATCCCTCATGACCTGCAAAATCGACACTTTAGATATGCTCTGGCTGAGAAAGGAGGCGTTTAGCAGTGTTTGGTGATGCATGTTGCAATGGCGTCCCAATAACACAGCTCCAGATGGATCAATCACCCGTGCTTTAGCTGATTTCCACATGAACTAGTCACTAATTTACATTTCAATCCTTGGGACAAATGGTCATGTCCACTTTTAAACTCTGGGGCCAATGGCTTAAATCAGTTTTCATCTCTCTACAGTTGCTTAATTGTTTCTCTGCTTGTAGTTGCTGTATTGTTCCTTTGATAAGATACATTGCACTAAGTATTTTACTCGCCCTATGGCAAAGGCTTACTTTTTGCCACAAAGAAACAATGTTTAGATCATATTAAGCCACCCCACACCCTCCACCCACTCCACTTTCTCCTACCCTTTCCCACCAACCTCCTGATCAAATATTTTTTGTTTGCTGCAAGGGGGGAATGTGGAAGACGTAGCGTCTCTCTGCTCCCTTTGTACTAATTCATGTCCGAGAAGTAAGCTTTAAGGGAAACCAAGTAACAGCATGCTTTGTTTTAGCAAACAGAAAAATGTTTGTGCAAAGGACTCAAGGTCTGAGCATTCCACACATGAGTCTTCCATCGCCTTTCCTTAGCCAATCTGTCGCCATAAATGTAAGGGGCCAAGAACCAAAGTTGTGGCAGGATAAGGGGGCCCATACTGTGTATAATAGCGTTGACTGCTGCTGTTTTATAATGATATTAAATCACGATTCTATGGGTAAACGGACTCACCCCAACAGACGGTCAGAAGAGCCCTGACGCCACAAGTGTATTTGATGTCAGCTTTTCTGAAACTCTTCTCACCGTGGACTTGAAAATAAAGTTGCTTATAACCACACCTGCTGTCGTGGGTTTGAGTTTTCACCACACCACCACCTACTGAAAGCATCGCGATGTTCCCACATTGATGGACTAAAGCCAGAAGTCTACACGACCATCATCATGAAGTCCCTTCCGTGAGAACCTTAAATACAAAGAGTAATGTTTACTTATGTTAAGTAGAATACCCAGAGGACTGGACAGTCCATGGTCTGGAATCCTGTGATTTTATTTTTTCCGTCTGGGAGCTTTCTCGGTTTTTTCTGTCCTCCCCGCCACTGGACCTTACTTTATTCTATGTTAATTAATGTTGACTTATTTTTCACTGTGCCTTTTTATTTTCATTCTCTATTATGTAAAAGACTTGAGCTACATTTTGTATGAAAATGTGCTTACAGAGGCCAAATGTTGTTGTTGCTATAATGCGCCATGGTCTTTTGCCATCTCACTTCCCACTCTGTATATTTAAGCATTAACAAATGTGCTTATAACAACACTAATTCATAGATCTTTCACCAGGCCTATTTGTTTGAAACCAAAACCTTAACAAAATTAATGGGGAATATCCTATATTATTATTATGACACATAAAGTCCATATAAAAGGACTTTAACTTTACACACAATTACACTAATACATTCTGCTCTCTGGTGTGTGTGTCGTTTCTTTAAATGTAAATTTCAGCATTTTAAAATGACAATCCATCAATAGTACATTAGAATCAAGGACCCAACTGAAAGACAAGGGAAAGATGTTAATATTAAATTAGTAAAATAAATCAGTAATGTACTGAAATGGTCTTTCTAAAGAGGAAAAGGATATTCAGAATAAAATCGGTTGCTTGGTAAAAAATTAAACAAGAACCCTGTAGTCCTTAAGAGCTGTTGTAGATCAAGTAAATAAGACAAAGGGATACATAAGATGCAAAACATTTAAAATGATTCAAGGTTATTTACCAACAATCACTAAATGAATTTCAAACCAAATCAAGGCAGATCTATATTTAATAAAAGGCAAAGTCGCCCTCACTCACTCACTCACTCCATCACTAATTCTCCAACTTCCTTGGTAAAACGAAATTTGGCAGCTTATTCCTTACAGCTTATTTACAAAAGTTAACAGGTTTCATTTCAATTCGCGTAACAGTCATAAGATAACAACCTCCGCCATGTTGAACTTTCTTATTTTATTTATCTTACGAGATGGTAAGGGCCCCACTCTTGAAACTAATTACGTACTTATTTGGGGTACGCATTGTCAGCTGCCATATGGAACTTTCCAACATCTAATTCTCCCAAAATTCGTGTAGGTAGAAGGCTGAAAATTTGGGACTGTGTTTGGGATGATCCTGTCGCCGCCATATTGAACTTTTCACAGTCTTTGTTTAGGCCCATCTTCAAGAAATTTAGGTGCGGATCCAACCTAACTGAATCCTACTTACAAACAAAATAGGCCCCAGCCTGGGCTCGTCACCGTGTGGGCATTGGGTCCCCATCAACGCCTCCATTTGTTGGCTGCCTGCCTATATAAAACCATCCGTCGCCTGGTCTCTTCATTCCCCTTTCCTGCTTACTCAGATTCCCCGTCTCCCCGCTGATAAATACAGCCTTTTATTTAATCCCCGGCTTCCTGCTGTCTATTTTCATTTATTCGATTATAGTTTTGTAGAATTTTAGACTCTTTATTGTTCAGGTGCCCATTTCCTTTATCATTCCAACGTACCCCATTAACATGTCTCTGATTTATCACCATCGATCAAAAACTGTCACACCGATGGTTTCCATGCCGGGGATGGAACCTATCTTTCCATTCTCTTTGTTTTCATATTCCGGCTATCAGGCTACTTAATT
>NW_024379920.1:0-21288 GCF_016835505.1 Polypterus senegalus
CGAAGAGGATGTGAACTTATTTTTATATTAGTACAATTTTTTAACTTAATATAAGTGCTCGGCTTTTTTAAAAGTATTTTTATATATAAATATTATTTTCAACTTTTAAGTCTTGGGTTTGTTTTAGATAATTTGTAATCGATATTTAACACTCCTTTATAGTTCTATCCGACAGTACCATCTACTGGTGAAATCTTTAACTATTCTTCATATGAAAATTTAATTTTAATTATCATGGATTAATTGATCAATCAGTGAAACGGATTATTGATTCATGTATTGTCATCGAAGTGAGTAAGTGCAAAATTTCAAGTCATTTGGACGAGGAAGTGGGTTAAATATCGATTACAAGATTTGTAGCAGACAAAAACAGGTGAAGTTAAAATAAGTGTGGTCATAATAATAAAAATAATAATAATAAACAAATAATAAAAATTTCACTGCAGTCCCTGATGGCAATTGATGTTGCTCCCTTACTTAGCTGTTCCCACTCCTCTGTTTTTTCCTTTTATTTGTAACTCCCAGCAAAAAGAATGTTTTTGTGGTTCACATTCGCTAAAGTTTCATTTCCTGCATTTCATGGTTCCAAGTAAAGATGTCATTCAAGAACATGGCTAGATTTATATGGTGATTAGATCAAGAAGACTGAAAAGGATTTTGCTTATACTTGGTTACTGGTGACAGGGAATTGTTAAAGACTTGCATATGTGCATTGTTGTAAGTTGATCTGAGTTTTTTAAAGGACCTTGATGTGGCACGTGGACATACAGTATGGTTTCATAAATCAGATGATTTTTTTTTAATTCATACTCTGCTTTTGCCCTTTGAGCATAAGCAGAATTTTAGTATGCAATCAAACAAGATTTTAACATTAAGCATCTGAACTGTAAAGAATCTCACCAAGCATCTACCTCACTAGATCATACATTTTGGGAAAATTCCACACTCAAGACCTATGAGGAAGAAATGTTGTTATTTGTCAAAATGTTTTGGATTGATAATTACTTCCAATCTTCCAATATCATTATTTGGAGTAAAACATGATGGAAGTTCACTCTGTCACAGAAAATCTAGAAATCTTGCAGTTCATTCCTCACTCACTGTCTTATGTAGGGAAAGGAGTTGAGGCAGATATGAAACATAAATATATGTAATGTATACCCAATGGATTTGTGATTTATTAAAGTAATGAATCATGGAGTTTTTAGAGTTCCTACCTTGTGCCCATTTCTACAGGGTAAGCTATTCCACCATGACCTTTAATTAGAGAAAATAAATTCACAGTTTTTAAGAAGTTTATATTAGTATCACCTAAAAACATAACAAACATAAAGTCCTCATAAAGTAAAACTCAGTTTTCAATTAGAAACCGCAAATCATATCTAGCATGACTATGTATCATCAATTAGATTAGGATGACAATCATCCGTGGTGATGATGAATGATGATGATCCTGTCTAGCAATATAAAACACAGCTGGCATGACATTAAGATACAAAAAATGAATTAAAACACAACAGCAACAGAGATATGGTAAGTGTGCTTTAGACTTACCAAACACAGAAGGAGAAGGTTATGTTTCAACTTTCTAGTGATTTAATTGGTCACTGAAAACTTCAGTGTACTTTTATAAAACGCTTACCATTCTAAACGTTTCTGAGAAGTAATTTGGAATGAGTTAGCCTCTTTATATATTAGTCTTAAAAATATTCCAAAAAAGGCAACAGTTATTTCTACATGTAAACAGATAATTACAAAGGAACAAACTGTACTGACATGACTTGTACAGAAAAACAAATGAACATCAGTTAATCATCTAATAGTGGACTTCTAAATTGGTATCAACTGAGGTACCCATTTACTGGCCTTTTTCCACCCGGGTCTGGCTTTATCTGTCTTAATCCTTTCATCTCAAAGTCCTTGAATCTTTGTTGATTTGTCTGTTTAATAATCTGTCCTTCTCATCCATTCATTGCAAGCAGCCAGCAAGTGTCCTCCATAAGCTCTGTGTCTTGTCTACTGTGATCTCACGCCCTCCTAATCATTTTAAGGCTGTGGTAATTGCCTGCCATTTCTTCAGTAGTATGTTTCTAATTTTTTAAACACAATTACCATCTCTAACAATAGATCCTAGGAAATGTGAATGACATTGAGTCATTCCATCAGCTGTTGCAACTTTCCAGTCAGCAGAACAAGTCAAGGACATGGCCTGTTTAATTTGACCTCTTCTTACTACCTTTTGTAAACCTTTTCAGAACTCGCTAATTCTGTCAATTGCAGATTTACACCCTGTCTCACGTATTTCTTCAGATATTACAAATTTTATATTGACTCCAACTTACCTTTGCCTTTAAGGTAATTTTGTCCTAAATTAATCAAATGTGCAAATATCCTCTGTATAAGTAAAGTAGAGATTTTACAAACAAGAGGAGCCCATCGGTCCATCAGGCTTGTTTGTTCTATAGGTAAGTATCCCAATACCTCATCCAGGCCATTTTAAACGTTCGGTTTCTGTTTCAGCTACATCTGTGTTGTTTCAGATCTCACAACTTCTTTTAAAGAAGTGCCTCCTGCTCCTGCCTTCTGTCTTAATTGATCTCGTAATTTCCACTGGTGTCCTTGAGGACGCAAACTATTTAGTTGAAGGAATCCTGCTGGCTCTATTTCATCATGCCTTTGAGGATTTTGAAAGTCCTCACACAGTTCCTCTGCTTAAGACTGAACGGTTCACCGTGACTGTGTCGGAGTAGGACGCGTATGTAAGTCCTCTGATGCACTTATTGCTCTCCTCTGCACAACTTCAAGTGCTGCTATGTCTTCTTGTAGTGTGAGGCCTAGAATTCGAACTACATACTAGATGTGGTCTCACTCAGTGCATTATGTAGCCTGATTCATTTTCCTGATATTAAAATGCTTAGAAGTGTGGCTCACCATAGCTCTCTAATATTAAACACCCTCCGCATTAACGTCAGCTAATTTTGAACACACAAGCCTCTGATACCCTGGATTACTTTAAACAAAATTACAGTTCAGGTGGCCCATTTGAATGTTAGATAGATAGATAGATACAATTCTATTAATCCCAGGAGATTTTAGTTTCCATCATAATGTGACGTATAAATTAAATATTTTGAACACTTCTCATTACTGCAGTGGCTGCCTGGGGTTTGTTTCCCTGCCTTGTGCCCTGTGTTTGGGATTGGCTCCAGCAGACCCCAGTGACCTGTAGTTAGATATAGCAGGTTGATAATGGATGGATGGATGGAATGTCCTCATAGTGCTTGTATGGATAATAGTTAACAATGTTAAATCTACGGAATAGCAACATAGAAGAAATCTTCACAAAGAAACGCTTTTAACAGTAGAAACTATTAGAAAATATATGTACAACTGATAAAATGGTCTAAGTGATTAAATGCTATGGCCCCTTGTGCATGATGTCATTTTGCTGGATTAAAGAAAAGTTGTTGTGCCGACGCTTGTATTTCAGTATAATTTATGATGTCCAATTTCATTTCCAGGGTCACTTGATTCTACTCTATTCTTTTCAGTAGAAAAGCATGCTTCTTACTCATGAAAATCAATGAAATTAGATGATAAATCAAAAAAGATCACGAAAACAAGTTGAACAAGCACAGTCTGATCAGTCAAAGAGCATGACTGAGGTGAGTGCAGCACCCATCAGTTGCGTGTTAACATAAAACTTGACTGAAATTAAGAAAAATGGGGATGCAATCTTGTCACCAACCTCAACATAAAGCATTGCTCAGTTAAAGACTACTTTACTGGAGTCAGGACTTCAAACTCAAATATGTCTTTAAGTGACGGATGGCACACTGTTTAGCACTGCTGCCTTAGAAGGAGGAGGAGGAGGTTAGAGTACCTGATACAGCACATGGCCGCACTCCACCACACAAAAGCCAACCAGGATCCAGATTAGTGCAGCCATGCAACGGGTGACACCTCTAGCACCACACGAGTTCAGTTGGAGTGGAACAGTGTGAGTTTTTATGGGTGGCTGGAGTGCCAATTCTGCCACCAACCCCCAAGTTTTTCCCTGCAGGTTGGAGGAGTCCAGGAAATATAGAACGTTTGTTCTCAGATTGGCAATGTCTTCCTCGAGTTTAAATCTTCTCTGGGAGCCGAGTTTTTTTTTTCCTTTCCCTGGTACAGATGAATTGGAAAAGGAACATGTCAGAAATTTGCTCCTTTGTCCCACTGTGTAGCTTCTCACAGCTCTCTGGTTCTATGCCACTGGTGGATTGCTGCGACACATTAGGATCCACTTGGCCTCAGCGAGACAACTGTGTCCAAATCTGTGTATGCAGTGACCACACTACTATTGTGCTATTCATGCAATAAACCGTGAGGTTGTGGACAAAAAAAGTGACACGAGCAAGTCACTTTACCAACCTGTGATGTGCCTAGAATAATACAATGCCTTGCATTGAGTTAAAATTGGTTTTCATACTACTGCAGGCATTACCTGGCATTGAAGGTGAGGTGGATGAAACGTCATCTTCATTTATAGTCCTAGTTCTCTTGAATCACATTTACACAGTGCTAAATGTTCAGGTGATATGCAACCACCAAACAGGGACTTTTTCCAGGAAGTGGCCAAGCTGCCTGGGAGTGCACATGAAGCGAGCATCTAGTCCATTTCTAAAGGGTGGTTACTGGGAGACCAGTGTGTCCTCTTCGAAATACCTGCTAACTCTAGCAGTGAAACTTCAAACTGTGGCTGAGGAGAAATAGATACTACACACCAAAACACACGACTGTTGCAGAACTGTCTGGGAATGTCGAGATATGGATTCTGGTGCCCGATAAAGTCCATGGGGGTTCCACAATCCTTTGGAAAACAATACTACTTCATTATTTGCCACCTCCTCCATAAGCTGTTTTAACTCCTCTTTGTGCCGCTTTCCCTCCCATTGCTGTTTGCATTGTTCTTTCTTTGCAAGGAAGCTACTGCCACTTGTTAAGCCCTTTTATAAATTTCACTAAAAGATTAAATTAGTTTTACCTGCTAGTTGAAATTTTTATTTCTTTATTTTGCACTTTTGGAAGTTTTGATTTTATACTTTGTTATATTTGATATGTTGAGTGTAAGACCAAATCTTAAAAAGTTATATTAAAATTTACTTAAGTGTTTGTATCAATTTAAATTAGTTAATTAGATAAATATCATAATTCTTTACCCCATTAAAACTGTAATAGAACTTTCTCAGCTTTGTCTGACAACAGGATGTTAATTAGTCAGTTAGGAACATTAACTCTGCCAGAAGCACAGACTGTTAGGTTTATTGCACATTGAAGGACATGATGGTATATGGTTTTCAGACCGTGGCAGATGTCATCGAGTACAGTATGTAATGATGGTAACAAATGCACACAAACAAGATATGTAAACCTTAAACCAAACATCTTACACACATTTTTGTCTTCTTTGTATTATCAAATGTTTGCTTTAGTTTTGTATGGAACTGTTTTTGCTTTAAAAGGAAGATTTTTGGGACTATGGAATTAAATGCTACGTCACGCCTGTCTGTATTTTTCTATGAAGTGTGAGTTTGCAGAATTTTGGAAACCTGGACAAAAGTAATTACATCTTGCATGACAATATAACACACCGTGATATTTAACCAGTAAAACATGTGAGATCATGTTATTGGCAATCTGTGCTTTTCTTGGCATCCTTCTGAGTAGGAGTCAACAAATACTTTAAAACTCTTGTTAAATTTGAGCAACAAGGGCTTTGGGAAACACAAAACTCACTTGTTCTTCACCTAGGTTGTTCATTATTTCATTCGCTATTTACTATTGTTTTCAGGAAAGGTACACCTGTGCAGACCTTAGTGCAAAACATGTTTCCTCCTAAAAAAACCAGACTTGTATATTACACTTTTGTTTTTCTGGGAACAATTTTAGAATTTATTAGAGCTCAGTCCTTATATCGCTTCTGTAAACCCACCATCTTATTTTGTAGACACTGGCAGAGGGTGGACAGCACTAATATTGTACCTTGGTCAAAAAACTTGTGCTTGACTTCATTGAAGTGCACATCAGCAGGTTTTGAGTTAGGTGGTATAGAGAAACTAATAACATTTCAGACTACATTTCCTGAAATGGCAACGATCCTATACACCATGTGGCTCCCAAACTCGGTCCTGGGGACCCTCTGTGGCTGCATGTTTTGTTCCAACCAACTCTGTTTTCCATTGACTTTAGCCTAATTAAGTGAGTCATTATTTCCCAGTTTCTGTGTTTTAGAGTCAACGAGAAATTACAAAACTAAGTTAGGTAGATTTTATTAAATGTATGCAGTTATATGGGGAATGTGTAGTTGTTTTAAGTTGTGAACAGTATTTCAACCTGATTTTCATTCTGCTTTCAAAGTGTTCTAGTTATTTAATTGATTATTTTCTAATTAGTGAGTCTGACAGTTAGTCGTTGCAGTTTCTATATCCTGGTGTCTGCTATGCTGGCTTGTTAATTGTCACTATTAGGGTTAAATGAAGGGAGCAAACTCACAGTGAAAAGGGAAGATAATAGAATTCAACAAAAGAGAGCTAGCATTTATAGCTTTAGAAAAACAGATATTTCCACATTAGCCTTTGCCGGAAACCCATTCAGAAAGTCCACAGAGATGAAATACAGCAGTTAGTCGAGATGCTGTCTCTATTCCAGCCAGCAGGATCTGTTGAAGCAGGGAGGGATCTGTAGGAAAGATACAGAGAGCCGCAAGTCAAAGGTGCCGGGTTCAGCAGCCAGTGGCCGAGTTAATCCCAGAATGTCTGAGTTTCCCACAAGTGGTGGAGGTTTGAAATGCCAAGGTGTTTAACAACAGATAATATTGCTTTGTGCAATCAACCAAGCAGAGTCTAATTAGGAGCCCTGACTTTCCACTTTTGCTAGAAACCTCAGGTCACGGGTCTGTTGAGCCAATCCCAGCCAACACAGGGCACAAGGCAGGATGATATTAAAGCAATGTGTATTATTTAGCTTTTATGGTAATCGCTGGACCTGCTCAGTTTTAATGGTATTTAATATAATCTTGCTCTTTATGTATGTAAATGTTGTATGGCTTAATAATTTACTGTTAATATGTTACGCTTTGTAAATACATGTAAGCATTCTGAGTCAGTACTCAGTGAAGAGTGTAAAACATCATAAACTGAATTGAAATGCAGCATGTGGATAATCTTCCCAGTCAGAGCCAATTTATTCAAATAAAGACTTGCATGGCACATCCATTAGCTGTTCTTGTTCTCTGTTTTTTAATATTTTCTGCTTTTCTGTGTTTTCAGGAGGTTATTTAGCCACAGTCTGGAATCATGACTGATGCGCCATTTACTCACAGACTTTGGAAGTATGATGGTCAGTTTTTTCTCTTTATGGATTTTTCAAGACCTCCAACCAAAATCATGAACTTTTGGCACAGGGCAGGTAGGGTCAAAGAATATTTTAAGGTGGCTTTCAAAAACATTGTTTAAATAATTGATTGAAATGGTTCTCCCTAAAACATTGTAATTGTATTTAACGCATGATAAATTAGCCCACTGGTGACATGTTTTGAATGTTGAAAGGTTTTCTATCCATAAAAAATTACAGGCCCTGTGAAATTTTTGTTAGGGTTAAAAAGAGAATTGAAAAATAAACAGCACAAATGTGAACTAGTTTATGCCATGTTGGAGTTTAAAATAAATGAAAATCACAGTCTAAGAGCACAACTCTATCTAATTAACTGTAACTTTGTCTTTTTAATTGTGAACATGTTTTTAAATTTGTTTCTTGAAAATATGTTTCATTCCAAAAGTGACTTTAATTGTTCCTCTGGTTTATGAAATTATGATAAAATTATTGAATATGAGTCTTTTCTAGATCTTTAACCTTTTTCAATCCATCATATTAAAATGATTTAAAGGAAGTTATTTTAGATAGATAGATAGATAGATAGATAGATAAGTAAGCTATATAAATAGTGATAGATAGATATGAAGGCATATAATAGATAGATAGATAGATATGTAAGGCACTCATAATAGATAGATAGATAGATATGTAAGGCACTATATAATAGATAGATAGATATATGTAAGGTATATAATAGATAGATAGATAGATATGTAAGGCACTTATATAATAGATAGACAGATATGAAAGGCACTCTAGATAGTGTAAAGCCGCCCGGCACAGACAGACGGACAGCATTTTTTCACCCAACACACGCTTATTTTACACTATATACAAAGTTTTTTTGTGCACTCATTAAACCCCAGTGCCCCAGCACCGATTCCCCAAGTCCAGGCCACAGTTCCTTTGCCTTCTCCTGGTCAGCCTAGTCCTTCCACTAGCTCCATCCTTTCCGCCTCACTTCCCTCGAATGAATGGAGACGCCCTTTATATGGACCGGGATGAGCACCAGGTGTTCCCGGCATTCTCCCGGCACACCCCAGCGCATGGAAGTGCCGGCCCGTCCCCCGGCTGCCCCTCCCGGGCGCCTTATACCTTTCCAGCACTTCCTGGTGTGCGAAGTGCTGAGGTAACAGGTCCCCAAGCATTGGGCGCTCCTGGCGGTGACCACGGGCCCTACAGGGTGGAGCTTCCATGCCCTGTACCCGTGGCCCCCAAAGCAACCCGGAAGGCAACCCCACGGATCCAGGGTGGGTGCAGACCCACATCCGTCCTTCATGTCGCCCCGCCGGTCATGTCCCCTGGCATCCCTGACATAGATAGATATGAAAGGCACTCTATAATAGATAGATAGATATGAAAGGCACTCTATAATAGATAGATATGTAAGGCACCTATATAATAGATAGATATGTAAGGCACTATATAATAGATAGTTATGTAAGGCACTATATAATAGACAGATAGATAGATAGATAGATAGATAGATAGATAGATAGATAGATAGATACAGTGGCTTTGCAAAAGTATTCGCCCCTGAACTTTTCCACATTTTGTCACATTACAGCCACAAACATGAATCACTTTCATTGGAATTCCACTGGAAAGACCAATACAAAGTGGTGTACACTTGAGAAGTGGAATCCAAAATCATACATGATTCCAAACATTTTTACAAATAAATAACTGCAAAAGTGGGTGTGGAATTGTTCAGCCCCTTTGGTCTGAGTGCAGTCAGCTGCCCAAGGACATGCCTGATGAGTGCTAATGACTAAATAGAGTGCCCCTGTGTGTAATCTAATGTCAGTACAAATACAGCTGCTCTGGACGGCCTCAGAGGTTGTCTAATAGAATATTGGGAGCAACAACACCATGAAGTCCAAAGAACACACCAGACAGGTCAGGGATAAAGTTATTGAGAAATTTAAAGCAGGCTTAGGCTACAAAAGATTTCCAAAGCCTGAACATCCTACTGGAGCACTGTTCAAGCGATCATTCAGAAATGGAAGGAGTATGGCACAACTGTAAACCTACCAAGACAAGGCCTCCACCCAAACTCACAGGTCGACAAGGAGAGCGCTGATCAGAAATGCAGCCAAGAGGCCCATGGTGATTCTGGACGAGCTGCAGAGATCTACAGCTCAGGTGGTAATCTGTCCATAGGACAACCATAGAGTGCACTGCACAAAGTTGGCCTTTAGTGGAAGAGTGGCAAGAAAAGCCATTGTTAATAGAAAACATATAGGAAGTCCTGTTTGCAGTTTGCCACAAGCCTGGGGACACAGCAAACATGTGGAAGAAGGTGCTCTGGTCAGATGAGACCAAAATGGAACTTTTTGCCAAAATGCAAAACGCTAAGTGTGCGGAAAACTAACACTGCACATCTCTGGACACACCATCCCCACTGTCAAACATGGTGGTGGCGGATCATGCTCTGGGTGCTCTTCAGCAGGGACAGGGAAGCTGGTCAGAGTTGATGGGAAGATGGATGGAGCCAAATACAGAGCAATCTTGAAGAAAACCTCTTGAAGTCTGCAAAAGACTTGAGACTGGGAGGTTCACCCCAGCAGGACAAACCCTAAACATAAAGCCAGGGCAATAATGGAATTTAACCCATTTAACAAGGCTTAAAACAAAGATATCCATGTGTTAGAATGGCCAGCCAAAGTCCAGATCTAAATCCAATCGAGAATCTGTGGCAAGATCTGAAAACTGCTGTTCACAAACGCTGTCCATCTAATCTGACTGAGCTTGAAGCTCTTCTGCAAAGAAGAATGGCAAGGATTTCAGTCTCTAGAGTGCAAAGCTGGTAGAGACATACCCTAAAAGATGCAGCTGTAATTGCAAAAGGTTTCTACAAAGTACAAATGCTATTACAAGTTGGTTTTGTATTATTTTGATGAATGCTGGGAATGGCTGCCACACCATGTTCCCCAATATTATAAAAATGGGATGTTCATTCACTTATGCAGGCAAACTACAGGACTCTTTTGACTATTGGCATAAGCAGTCTTTAATTATAAGAAAATGTTGGCCTCATCTGTTTTGATGAGTTAATAATATTTGGTCATAAAAGGTTTTCCATTTTCATAAAAGGACTCTAAATGCTTGAAAGGGGTACATTAATTAATTTAAATAAACACAAAACAGGGGGGTGTGGGCACGATGGCGCAGTGGTAGTGCGCTGCCTGCAGAAAAGAGACCAGGGATTGCATCCCATGTCCCCCTGTATGGAGTTTCGATATTCTCCTGGGCCCAGTTTTCCCCCACTGTAAAAACACATGCAGGTTAGGTGAGACACTGTATGTGTACATGTTTCCCCCGTGATAAACTGGCACACTACCGAGGGTTTGTTCTTAGCCTTTTGCTGTGGAAGGCCCAGCCCCCTGTGACCCTGGTCTGGATTAGCAGCAAGAAAATGATTTTGGCAAAGGAGGAATGAACAAAATGACAGCAAAAGGACTTAACAAACAGGGAAAGAACATAAAGCCCTCTGGCCTACCTTTCAAAGGGGCCGGGGAATCCTCTCAGATAAGGCGCTTGTCCACTTTGCCTAATCACGTTTGTCAAACCGACTTGGCAGCACTGGGCACAAGGGCGAAAAGCCCGGAATGAAAGTGAATGGATAAACCAACCTAATTTCAAAAAAAAAAAAAAAGAGAATAATTGAGGAAGGGAGTGACTTGAATTGAAAAACACACATTAAGAATTTTAATTAAACAAGTGCAATACAATGAATCAATTAACAAACAAAAATGTTCCAATAGCTAATAAGTGCTGACATAAAGAATTGAACCAAAACTATCGATTAACTAGCAAACAAGAAAGAGAACCTTAACTAAGAAGCAGAGAGCGCTCTAATTACAATAGCACTAGCCAATATTATTACCAGAAATGTACCATTAATACAAAAGCAAACTCAAACTTTACAGATAAATAAAAAGAAAAAACTGATGAAACTGAAACTAAAGGGGACTAAAAACTTAAACTTAGTCTGTTGGATTTAGATGTCTAGCTCCAACTTTTTGGTTTATTCAGATTTATTAGTGCGAGTTATTTTTGAGCAGAAGTTTAATAAATAAATAATCTAGGGGTTTTAATGAATATTACACCCTAAAATGATATTTTTGATACGCTTTACCCTATGTACTTTGTGTGTGGTCGTTAAAAATTTAATCTCATGTTCTCAGAATGGACAAAAAAGTTTAAGCCATGAAGAAGTCAATGGTGACTGGTGTGCACAATGGCAACTGATGGAAATGGAAAAGAACAAAAATCTCACGTTAGTCATATTGCATTGTCCGCATATTTGTTATCCAGTCGCTGTCAAAGTGTTCAAAACAAACGCTTTTTCTGCAAAAGTATTGTTTAGCTTATAGCACCAAATAGCAAGACTATATCATGATTTTCTGTTTGGAATCTTTTGTGCATATTTTACACCATGGAACTATGTAGAGAGTGCTAGCTCCTCCAGTGAATCAGGTCAACAACAGCATCACAAATCAAGACACACAAATAATAACTTTACACTTAGCTTATACCGTATTAAAGAATCGCTCAGCATACAATCCACATCAGCCTTTGCCGGAAACCCATTCAGAAAGTCCACAGAGATGAAATACAGCAGTTAGTCGAGAGTGCTGTCTCTATTCCAGCCAGCAGGATCTGTTGAAGCATGGAGGGATCTGTGGAAAGTTACAGAGAGCTGCAATAAAGGTGCCGGGTTCAGCAGCCAGTGGCCTGAGTTAATCCAGAATGTCTGAGCTTCTACAAGTGGTGGAGTGTTTGAAATGCCAAGGTGTGTTAACAACACTATTGTAACTTTCAGATAATATTGCTTGTGCAACAACCAAGTAGAGTCTAATTAGGAGCCCTGACTCCTTCCACTTTAAGGACTATTGCTCTTAACGTCTCCTGGTAGAGCTAAGAAAATATACTGATTTCACAAAGAGCATAACAGTTAAAGTAAAAGCAAGAATATAAAATAAACAGAAAAGTAAGCACTGTAACATTGTAATAGTAAGTAGAAATAAAATATATATGGTGTACATAGTACTGATAATATTTCACAAGTAGGTTAGTACTGTATATGAGTGCAAAGCTTATAAATACAAGACTACGAGATGTATTGAATATCAGTTAAACTTCCCTGCTGCCTACTGTCATCCAGTACCATTCTGCCTGTCACTATAATGGGCAGTCATCAATCTCTGCTTCTAAAAAGATGGCATCGTCCTAGCCTTGGGAAAATTAAAAAAAATCTTGCAGTCTGACAATTTTTGTTTAGGAGGTTACTATTCAAGTTTGGTTTTGATGTTTTGCTACACTTCTTCTGACGGCTGATTTTCATTTTTGACGCTTTGTGTTTCCAGTGTTTTCAGGAATGTTAGACCTCTTTTCTGTTCCTCTGTACCATTTTTCTCCACCCTGTCTTATCGCTTCTCCTTTTTCTCACTGACCACCAAGTGTTGTAAGATGTACTCACCACAGACTAGCTCTGACTAACTGCTAGGAGCGCAGCTGCATTGCTCTTCATTTTCTTATCTCCAACTGCACCTCTTAACTGACTGTGTAGTAATTAATGGACACGCTTATTATAGGATAATAGAAGGAGGCAAACCCATAAAATGAATTTCACTCTAGATCCTTGCATGGTTTAAAACCCAAGACTGAAACAAAGTAATAATGTACGTGCTTATGCAAAATGAAGCTCAGAAATGTAGAGCAGGCTTCATTGTGACAGCAGATTTAACAAAAGAAACAAACTTTATAATCAGGACTCAATTCGTTTGTATTATTTTTTTAATTAGGTCACATTATGCAATAAATATATGTATAGCAGTGGCAATTGTGTTGATTGGTGCTTCTCTCTCCGAGGAGAGGTGGGCCAGGCCAGCAGAACAACATCTATGAACAAAGAAGACAGCAGAAAACACGACAAGATAGAATGTGACGCTAATCAACAGACTTTCTGCACAATTTAACACGGTGCACAAAGGACAGATCTAAGACGCAAATGGCATCGTGAGAATTGATTCACAAAGTTTACTAAGTCGCTGCATCAGAACTGTGCATATCCTTCGGCATGTATCAGTGTATCTAAAGGCAGTGTGGAAGGCGAGATCATGTGTGCCAATGGCACAACCTCCCAATTAACGGACTCTTCAGATAGCTCTTGCTGGTGGGAATATAGAAAAAGCTAAAGTTGAAACCACAGTGTGATGGATTTAGACCTTCTGGTTTAACACTTGAGTCTAGTAACGTTCATTCCTCATGGCTCATCATCATCCCAATCAGGGGGGAAATAAAATCCATGATGAGTCTTGAGCCAGGGGATGACTTTACAGAAGGTGAAAGCTGTTAAAGATACAGACAGGTTCTTCACCAGTGAATGAGGAGAGAAGCAGATCGTATCTAGCAAAAATGCACACGCTTTTGACTATGCAAGTGGATATCATACATGTCGATTATGAAAATTGTTTTTCTTTTATCCATGGAGTTTTTTAACATTCTTTGACATTGTATAGCATTGGTGATCAGCCACGCTTGAGTTAGAATATTCAAAATTGAATTTCTCCATGAAAGAGATGAAAGATTTTTCTGGCTACTCACTATAAACTACATGAAATAAGTAAAATTTTAAAACAATATTATTTCAGGTGTAGAATTCTTTTAATGGAGACAGCGCAGTTATCCTCCTATCCATCCTCCAGTGAGAACTGTGAGCCATAAACATTCAAGTCTGATATTTCCAATTCAATGATAACAAGACTAAACGAATAATTAAACTAACAATGCCTAAAATTCATTTTATGAACAAAATTACAAATTCTCTTAGAGTGATTTTGAGAAACAGAGACTGAAAAGAAATGGCAAGGCAGAGTATTCAACCATGGAAGTCACCTGGTCCTTAACTGAACCGCATAGCAGGTCATGGGCCATGCTGTGCAACCTTGATTTCCTGATATGTAAAGACCTACATGATATGTCTAGTACACCACAAACAAATACCCACTAGGAATCGGGGATGGCTATAGGCACCGCTACTGCCTCACAATTACAGATTCCTTTGCTGTAAATCCTGGACTGTGTTAAGTTTGGCCATTTTCCTCCACATTCTAAAAACGTGTGTTAAATGGTGTGACTTCAAGAAGGCCCATCTTGAGAGTGTGTGGGTAACTGTGAGCATGTCCTGCTGGTCCTTTCCCTCACATAATGTACTGGAACAGGTGGTTTTAGAGAAAATGAATGAAATGTTTTCTTGGGGTCATCATGAGTTCGGTTCGATATAAATATTTCGTTTTTATCCTAGAGATTTTGGGAGTACTTTGTGTCAGCTTTATCAATATGGATTAGACTGCAGTCCTTGTGTATCTGGCAATTGTAAGGATTGTAAACAACCACTACGAGATCGATGGACACGTGATGCTCATCACCTCTGGCTGTGCAGTCGGGTCAATGTCATGTAAGTGTGACATGGCTTTCTACATCCTTGTGTTAGAATTTCAGGAATGAAACCTTTCTTTTCACTTAACACATGAGCAATTTCACCTTAAATCTGCCTGATATTCGTCCAGCTTAAAAATCACATTCTTCATAATAGGTGTTATATATTACTTATATTTTGTATATATATTTTATAATATTATTTTATATATTCTATATATTTTGTAAATTTCATACTTTATAGAATAAAGTCGTTGAAACACAAATATACACTTATGGTAAATAAGTTACTTAAATGTACTTTCTATTTTTGTTTTAATTTTTGCATCATTATAGTCACAGTTTTTTAAGAGGAATAATATTTTCAGAAATTCTTTATGGACTCAATCTTCTTATATAATATGCTACCATGGCTATTCGTTTGTCTGTCCAGGATTTTAAATCACCTGTAGCTTGCAAACCATTTGAACTATTGAGTTGAAATTTTCCCCATGACCCTGTATCTGATTCAGCGGGTTAGAAAATGGATGATGGATGGATGGATGGAGTTCAAATTTGGTACACCTATACTACATGACGCTACTATCCGCTGGAGGACGATTGACCTTCAGGTTATTCTCTTTATTTTATTTTAGAATCAACTCGCAGCGGCCAGCAGGGCGGTCGCGTGTGGTGCATGCGATCGGCCTGCTTCATCCCTACCACCTTCGCCATCACTTCCCCTCACCTCTTCATATCTTAAATCATTCTTGAAGCAGATTGAAGTCTTAAGTGCCAGCTTATGCAAAATTCAAGAAAGCTTACTAAGTAATGAACACAAACCCTGACTTAATCAGTTTTAATGTGAAAAGATGCTGACTAAAGAAGAGAAGAAGCAGGCTTTTTATGGTGGAGAAAAGAAGACTGCTCGGGAGCCCGCACACCAAACCTCCCGAAGGGAAGAATTTTATTTATTTCTTTCAGGACAAAGCCAAGGGCAAAAATGAAAACACCAGGAGGTGTCCTGATGTCTGTATTCAAAAATCTTTTCCAGAAAATTGGGGAAAGAAAGAATAACAGAGAAGGAACCCCTTTAAAGAATTTCCCTTTTGGGCCTTTCTTTAAACAACCCGGGGCCACCCTCACCCACTTAAGATTGGGGGCCAGATCTCCCAATGCAATTTTTTAAGGCTAATTTAAATTTTATTAATAGGAATATCCTAAAATAAACTTCAAGTGTCAAACTGAAATAAACAAAGTAAAGTTTAACTTATAAAATCTGGACAGAAAAAAGAAAAAAAAAGAAATGATTAAAAAACCAAATTTTTAAAAACATTATTTCCCCAGTTTTGCTGTGCCCTTTAAAAAAATATTATCTGCCCCCATTTTTCCATATTGGCATAGAAATTAATAAAAGATTCATAAATTTATGGTTAATTTAATACCAATGGTATATTTTGGGCCAAATTTAGAGTTTTTGCATTGAAGATCAGGGATCCCAACTTCTCGGTTGAAGACCAAGAAAGGCAAGAAATGGTCTAGAGAACCCCAAAAGGAAAAAAAATATAAAAACTTTTTTCTTTTAATTTTAGAAATTTAAATATTATTCTTTGTTTTTCCATGAACGAAAGGCCACTCTTTTGGGGTTAAGAGAACATATTTTGTTTAAAACCCTGTTAAGAATTCGGACCCGAAAGCCTTTGGGGAAACAAAAAGGTTTTAGGCCCTAACACCAAAAAAAGGCCGGGGAAATTTTTAAAATTAAATTGCCTTCAGAAAACCGAGGTTTTCCCCTTATTTAAACAAGAAAAGGGAAAAAGCGGGGAAGTAAATGCCTAAAAACAAAAAAAGAAAGTGAAATAAAAACCAGGGAAAACCTTCCAAAAAGTTCCCCTTTACCCCAGTTCAATTCAAATAAAAAAAATTTAGGACTTTTTTAAAAAACAAAAACGAGAAAAAAAATTCAATATATATTAAATGAAATACAGCATTTCGTTTTTTGTACCCCAATTATTTTGATAAAAAATTTTTGGGGTCCCGATGTATTTTTTGAATCCCACATCCCACCCAGCAGTAATCAGCTTTTTCTTTCCTTCTTGATATTCTGATTTGATCCTTGATACCCCAAATTCTTTCTTGATATCCTGATTGAATTTTTCCCACTTTTCCCCCACTGCCCAAGATTTTGGTTTTCCCAAACCCTTTAATGAATTTTAAGTCCATGTCACGTATTTTTAAACTTAACAAATAATTTGTAAATTTTGTCAATTCGTTATTTATTGTTCCAAAAAATTTAAATTTTTTGGGGAATATCCCCAAGCCTCTCATTCCCATCATTCATTGACCCAAAAAATCGACGAAATCGTTTTAAATTCAAAAATGGCTTTTCAAGGGGGAAAAAAACCCCTTTGAAACTTTCGAAATAAAAAAGGTCCGCCCTTTTTAAAAGGGATTTAAAACTGTTCAAAACGTTAAATATGAAGTGGTGGTGGAAGAGCCATATCTGGATCCAAAAGCTAGGTTTGATAAAGTTGGCACCAATTTTAGTTTTTTTTCAATGTCATTGAATTTTGGCTCCTGTCTCAGCCACTGTAAAAACCTGGGAATTTTGTATGCCTTGACTTTCGGGGCCCCCACATACAGTCTGAACCAACAGTGCTAAGTTCATAAATTTTAAAAAAGTACCTGCTTTCCACAAAGTTTTTAAGAAAATATTAAATTCAAAAAAAAGGGGCCTTTAAAAAAAATTTTTTTCCCTTTTAACAATCCGTTCTAAGCCCCCAAAGGTGCCCTTTTGGACCCCGGGGGGTTTTTTCCAAAAAACATTAAGTCACGGGGCCCTTTCTTAAGACAAGCGGCCCCCCCAACAGGTCCAACTACTGAATTGACCACAGGTGGACCCCAAAGGAGGCATCTCAAAAAGTCAGGAAGGGGATGCACCTGAGCCAGAAGTTAACTGTCATGAATCTGAATTTTTTTTGTCAATGTTTTAAGTTCTAAAAAAATTGAAAAAATTCCCTAAAATCTTGATTTTGGTATGCCTTCTGGGGAAAAGGGATGAAATAAAATTTTGGATGCAAAATGAAAAAATGGAAAAGTTCATTGCTCTGAATACTTTTTAAGGCACCTACATTCCCTTTATATACATTTTAGAAAATAAGTTTTTTCCATATGAAATTTTAAAAAATTTTAATACCTGATTTCAGGGGGGAGGGCTGTTTTCTATTCCTTCCAAACTTTTAATTTTTTAACCCACTCCATGGGAAAATCAGAACTTAAGCACAAAAAAGGGAAAATGGAAGGTAATTTTGAATTTATTTTAGTGCATCTGGTTGAAAGTATTCCCACAAAATTTGTGTTTTTTGTCACTTGGGAAATTCCTTTTTTCTTTAAGGGGTCCATTTACCAGACACAAAAAAGTTGTCTGAAGATGGGTATTCATCTTCAAAAATCACAAACCTAATATTCATTTTCCAAACTTCCTGTTTATTTTCAACCTTTCCCTTTTTCCCCTTCAAACGGATGAAGTGCTTTTCCTGACTGCACTGGGCACGGCCTGAAAGGCACACCCAACAAACAACTACAGTCACCACTCAGGGCCCAAAATTGGGTTTAAAAAATTTCACTAATGGGGGGGTAAAACCTTCACAAACGGAGAAAAGCAAAAAACACTAAACAGCCATTGGGCAGGTTGTCTCTGAGGCTGTCAGATAGCACTCCCAATCCTCTGTAGCTCATGCTGATTTGTAATAATCAGAGCAGGGTGTCATTCACTAACACAGGCGTCTTTTTGATTGTGTCAATGTATCAAAAGGCTTTATAATTTGGGCCATTCCAATGGGTTTAGGGTTAAGGATTAGCCCAGAGCCTCTCTAATGCAGAAGCACTGCATCTCAGCCATTTAAGCTCTCCAGCACCAGCCAGGTCCACTTATAAAAGCTGAAATTCTCTACCTGTCTAATTTTTTCATCTTACTGATGCGTGGTGGATCATTTTCCAGCATTACAGACAATGTTTATTCTGCATGGACAGCTAATTGAGTTAAATGACACGTTCTTAAAATGTTAAATTAGGCATCTGGTCATTTCACATATACAGAGGGTAGACTTTGAATTCATTCATGAGAAAAATTAACTGGTTTGATTGACCTTTCTTTTCTAAATGTGCAGAATTTTAAAGTGCATGGTGCGATTTAAAAAATAAAAAATCAAACGCATAAGATCATAATAAAGCAGTGTATTTGAAAACATCAGGTGGAAGAAAAAAATAAAACCCACAAATGAAATTTAAAGTTACTTAAAAAAATTTGAATTAAGTTATCAGTAAAGCATTTGTGCAGCACTTATAGGCTGCCAGAAAAAGGGTGAGCTTGCGATCCACTGGAAACTGCTGGAAAGTGCATACCCTGCATTTTCTAGTCTTGAAATCTGACATCCTAAGGCAAGCAGATCAGCAATGGCGGTCATTAAGTTTGATATTCCCTACAACCAGACATCATGTAACATCATACCACGGCTTTGGTGAACAGGTATTTTCAACGTGATGACCGTCCACCCAGTATAACAAAATCTTACAACCGGCACCCTCAATATCTCCAAATACAAAACAGACAATGGAAAAGGAGGCAGGCATCACACACATGAAAAAGTTGATAAAACATTTTATCTTTAATGTAATATATTGCTGTGCTGGATGGCTGTACCTCCTCCGTTATTAGAGTGTTAATGTGAGACATGTTACTTAAATCATAAAGCACACAGTCATGAAATTTTTAACTCTACAATCTTGATTTTCTACACCACTCACCAATCATTAACAGAGATTGTGAAACTTTCCATAAAATGGCTGCTTCTTAATCAATTACAGCATGTCTGATATATTTTATTCATCATCTGGAAATCTCAACCAAGAGATGCGTTTGGGGGTGGCATGTGGGGTGACTGCCCCAGGCCCCGTACTTAAGTGGGCCTTGCTTTTTTATATATACTAGCCAACCCGCGACGTACATCGCCCATTCGTCACTTGAGTCGTTGTTGTCTTTGCACAGTCCAGATGCACCTGTGACTCACGTAAACTTTCCGTGTTCCTGCAGGAGCATCTAAGAAGAGCGCCGTTTGTCGCGGATGCGGAATTGCTGTATGTAGCATGTAAAACAGTTTGCTATGGTGCATGCGGTCATGCGTCGTAACGAAAGCTTCGGTTTTAAAGTGCTTACTTCATTGTGTTTTAACCTCAGTTGTAAGGATTGTTTAAGGATCCCATGAGATACCCTCGCATAAACCGTTTTCACGCTGCATATGGCGATTCACCTCCGGTAGACTCCTTCCCGTATGTGCCATAGGTGTCTTACTTGTCGGGCTTAGTGAATCCACGCCCTTCCGGCGTGCTTTCCATAGTTGTCTTGCCTTAGTGAATGATATACCTTGCACAATTGTGGAGCAAGTTGTATTTTGAGGATTAATTTTTTAATATGGAACAAACACGTGCTATCAGTCGATCAAATGTTAATAGAAGCCTGAATGTTTCTCAACGGAAAGGGGCAGTGTGAACTCATCAAAGGTATACATATAGTCGCTGATTAGGCAGCTTTATTGGAATACAGATTTGTCCTATACAACTTCAAGGAAAAATGAAAATTTTCCCATCTCACTTATTTTCATCTGTTATAGTGAGATAATAAACAAACACCTCGGAAAGTACAAATAAAGCTATCTCTGACATTTAAAAAAATAAATCAATCAATCAATGACCAATATAGCCTACCCTTCTTTCCATAACAGTCACTTATAGCACCATTCATGGAGTCTGATCAGTTCTTGATCTGTTGGATCAGCTTTTGTGGAGCAGTGACTACAGCCTCCAGAACCTGTACAGAGAGGTGGATTGTTTTTCTCCCCGTAAATCTAGCGTTTAAGAAGTGCCCTGTACGAAGGTTCTCGACGGGTTTAGGTCAGATGAGAAGGGGCCATGTCATTATTCCTTCCATCTTTAAAGGCCTTTACTGGCTGGCCATGCAGTGGAACCTTGATGCAAAGTGATGGACATTGCCTGCATAAAATCATGGTCTTTTTCCTGTATCACTGTTTGAAGAATGTGTCTTGAAAAAACTGGCAGTAGGTTTGGGATTGATTTTGAGTTGCATACTCAATGAAAAAGGTCAACTAGGCTCATCTTTAAAAATACCAGTCATGCCAGTACCCCACCTCCACGTTGGTGGGCTCTGTCCAATTACTGATCCACAGGTCTATCCATCCTGGTCCATCAAGGTCACTCTCATCTCACGGTCCATAAAACCTTTGAAATTTTAATATTTTTGGGAGCTGTTAAATTCCAGTCTAAAATTGTTTGTGAAATTTTAAAATGCTTGAACCCCAAAAAAAAAAATGCAAAAAAATTCAAGTGATGAAAAGGAATAATAAAACAGGAAATTGGTGTTTCCGTAGTTTT
>NW_024379921.1:0-14370 GCF_016835505.1 Polypterus senegalus
GAATATATTTAAAGTTAGACCCCTCGTAACTTTACAAGATGCTGAAAAATGAGCTCACGTTTTGTTTTCAGTCAACTGAATTACTGTAACGCACTCCACAGAGGGCCACTTTGACTTTACGTTTGATTGTACTTGTCATTCCTCATTTGACCACACAGTCTAGTGGCAGGAATACTTTGTTTGTGAAACAAAGGACAAATAGTTTTCATCTTGATTAATTTTGGGGGCCCTACAGCCCACATTAGCCCATGTAGAAGTTCAGTCTTGATGGCAGGGTTGCATGCTAAACATATTGTCTGTGGCCTTGGGCAACCGTCACGTGTTCACATAAGGAATAAAGAAGTTGGGCGTTAAGTTTATCGTGCTTCTTGTAATGTAATTTTAACTGGTAGGACAAATCTGAACCTTACTGTAGCGTGAAGGACGGATCACCGAGAACTGCATGCGGAAAGACCAGAAAATATCAAAAGGGTGGGACAATCAGCAGAGCAGAGCCCTCGATTATTCATCCCGACTTGAATTTAGCCCTTTGGGTAATAAGCTACTATTATTATTATTATCATCATCATATCACAAAAACATACATTTGATGTGAGGCTGTAACAAGCGGTGTAAATTTATGGTACTTGTAAAAGTTATCGTTGAAGGGATAAAAGCAGACACGCAGACGCAGCGCAGTCACGTCTTCTCGCCATCTTGTTGAGCAAACAGACATTACGGTGTCCATGGTGGATGTTACTTTTTCGGACCTTCACATCAACCTGTCATTGGAACGATTTTTTTATTGAAGAGTCCAAGAATAAGACTGAATAAAAAAAATCATTCAAATTCACTTTTTTTAAAGAATCTTCGTATATGATACGCTACCGTGGCTGTCTGTTTGTCTGTCCAGAGTTTAAAATCATCTGTAGCTTGCAAACCGTTTGACCTGTTGACGTGAAATTTGGCACACACGTGTACTACGTGACCTCTAATTTCCGCTTACGGGGTGATGACTTTTATTTTATTTTATTGTAGAATCAACTCTCAGCAGCAGGGCGGTCGTGCGGCCCATGCGTACGGGCGCTGTTCTCATTCCTACCACCTTCCCCGTCACTTCCCCTACCGCTTCATATCTTAAATCATTCTTGAGGCAGATTGAACACTTAAGTGTCAGCTTAAGTGAAAAATGAAGAAAAACGTACTAAGTAATTGCAACACAAAAACTGACACAATCAGTTTGAACCCGAAAAGATAATGACGGAAGAAGAGAAGCAGCGGGCCGCTAGGATGGAGAAAACAAGTGCTGCTCAGGAAGCAGCAAGCGCATCAACCGCTAAGCAAACGAATGCTAAACGTACAGAGAAAGAGGACGAAAACTATGAATACACAAGTCAAGTGTATTCAGTGCACATTATCGTGCAGCTACTGATATTAAATTAAATAGAAATGCAAGCAGCAAATAAATAGCTAACCCTCCATACTCCGCTAACAAATAATAACGACTCATCAGCAGTGACCACAATGATAAACGTCCAAAACACAGTCCAAGTGTAACAGCAACACATGATGATGACTGAGAGAGAGAGAGAGACAGAAATCCTGTCAACGCTTCACTGCTAGCAATGCACAGTTTTGCCCAACCGGCATTCTGATGCGGTGCAGGGTGATGAGATTGGGAGCGCGCCCTCTGATGAAGACGCAACCAATCCAATTCAATGCTCACCCGACTGGCAGACACAAGACAGAGCGTATCTCCACACAGGATCAGGAAACCAGGACAAGAAGTGGTAATCCAAATGAGTGACAACAAAATATGAGCAGACAGACAGACGAATTCAGACCTTGGATATTGGGCCTCAGCCCTCGATCTTCTTCCCAGCAGCTCCTGTGTCCTCCACTGTCATCCAATAGAGCAACAACGTTGGGACTGCCGGGGTATGTAGTTCTTTTTTTTTTTTGTAACGCTGCTACAAGCGAATATCTTAGCTGTCCCTCATATCTCCTCCGGGTTCTTCTTCAAGGTTGTCGAAGGTTTCTTCTTCAACTCCATGTCTTGGTAGTTTGTCCCAGAGTCCCACAACTCTTTGCGTGAAGACGTAAATACACACCCCCCTTAATTTCCACCGATGTCCTCGAGTACCTGATTCACCCTTAACCTGGGAATATTCTGATGGATCTACACTATCGATGCCTTTGAGGATTTTGAAGACCTGGAGGAGGTCCCCACGCCGTCGCCTTTGCTCGAGAAGAAACAGGTTTAATTCTCTGCGTTTGTCTTTAAGTCCCATGATGCACTTGGCTCCTCTTTTCTTCATCTCTTCAAGTGCTGTCATGTCTTTCTTGTGCCGTGGTGACCAGAACTGCTCGAAGCATTCGTCATACCGATCTGCTTCCCTTTTCTTAGGTGTGTTTGCATGAAAATGTGAAAGGCACCTACTGCAATAGCCATGTCTGTCTGTCTGTCTGTCTTTCTAACTGTCCATCTGAAACAACTACACCAATTTTGCTAAAACTTGGCACACTTATTCCTCTAGGAAATGTGTCTCTAGAGCTCATTTTTAATGACACATCTCATATAGAGCATTCTGCACACATTCTTTAAAAAAAGCGAGTTTTTGCAACCCAAACACTGACTTAATCAGTTTTAACGCGAAAAGATGCCGACGGAAGAAGAGAAGAAGCGGGCCGCTCGGGTGGAGAAAAGAAAGGCTGCTCAGGAAGCAACAAGCACTTCAATCTCTGTGCAAACGAATGCTAAACATACAGAGAAAGAAAGAGGATGAAAACTAGAAATGGTCAAGTCAGGTGTATTCACTGCATGTTATAGTGCAGTCTGCCATTACTGGTCCAATAATAAAACTGAATAAAAATATCATACATTTACAAATAAATCATTATTCTTCTTTTGGCTGTTCCTGTTAGGGGTTGATCATCTTTTCCCTTAACGATTACAAATAAATGAATTTACAAATAAATTTTAAAATAAATTTATGATTGTTGCATACGTGTGCAAAGATAAGCGGATCAGCCAGGGGCCTCTTTCATACCTCGGCAGTAGTGACATATCTCACCCTGACCTCATCAGGCCATAGAATAGCAGCCCATACAGCAGAGAGAGGAGGAGAAGGATACAGAGGGGAGAAAGAAGACGGGATCGGGAGGAGAGAACCAGTAACGGGACAATGGAGGGAGGCGGGCAAGTGTCCCCAGAGAGGAGCGAGTGAGTGCCGCTCAAGAGCAGACGGTGGGTCGCTCCCGCTGAGCACTTGGGGGAGGGGGTGGCAGGAGTGTCCGACTGCTCCAGGAAGGGCTCCCTGGCAAAGTCAGAGTCGGAGGAGTGAGGCTCAGTATAGCACCCTGCCAGGGACACGTGCCAGTCAAAGAGTTGGTTGTGCCCATCGGTAGGACGTCTCCTCTGGCTGCAGGATCCTATCAGCGATAGCAGAGAAGACTTTTTTTTCAAGGGTGTAAAGGGACTCACAATTTCTTTTATGGAATAGCTTCCTGCCTGTGATTTTAATGGAATTATCTATTGGATATTTTTCACGTTCACTGATTTTCTGGATTATTTATTTCATCGATGTGGCACTGCACTATTTGACGCTTTGTTTTTTGATTGGTTTTAATTAAAGCACTGGCACTTTTTGCACCACCCTAATGCTAGATGTGTGTGTGTGTGTCTGTGACCGTTGACAGTTTCAGGAGGAAGAGGCTTCCAGATGCAACAAGGTAGTGTGGTGCAAATGCGGACCGTCACAGGCAGCATCGGCCATGTTGATTGTTTTGAGAAGGGCAGGACCAAAGGCTGCATATGGATTTCCACGTAGTTGAGTGGAGTAAAAAATGTCAGGGACAGGCCACCGGGGTGAGCTGGAGGGTGGTGGCTTAAGCACATTGGCACCCAGAGAAGGACAAGACACTCTGGGTGCTGTGGTATCCATCGTGGGGTTGCTGGGATCCACTTGTTGGATCAAAACGAGACAAGCTGCACCGTGGAACGTCCTGGGGTGCAGAGGCATCTGTTAGATGGGAAGGCCGTTCTTGGAGTTGCCGGTGGTCACAGTTCAGATCTGCAAGGCTGTGACTTCGAGGATTTCCAGGGTCTTCACGAGGACTAAAAGAGCAGAGAGGGGAAAAGAAAGGGATTTACCTCACCACCATACCCAAAGTTTTAAATTATTTAATTAGAAATTGTTATTTGCAGCCTTTTCAGAAACATTATCCAACAAGACGTATCTTATTGGAGATATTTATTCAAACTATTGTTTCGCAGTTTTTTTAGTTCTCTGTTTTAATAATGTCCCCGGGTAAAGAAAGGTGTTATGGCCGAGGGTCCGGGGCATCACTGGGATAAATTATCCTTTGATTTAGCAGACTTGGAGCTTTAATGTCTGATTATAATGTATATAAATATTTAAGCCGGATTCTCATTACTTGGTGGTCAGGCAGGTGAAGCCGTCCACATTAATTACACGCTTTAAGCCAAGGAGTCTCATTAAAAATGAAAGTGCGTCCACTTGGCTGGCCACACAAGGAAATGCTCCTGGCATTCAATTAGAGCGCGCTGTACAAGATGATGAGACTCCTAATGTGAAACTACAGTATGTTAATGTAAGTACTCTCTTGGTAAAGCACTGCTGTGTTTCAGCCAGCGTTCCTTCTCTGGGTTTTCAGTTTGAATTATTTATGCATGTCTGAGGTTCGCCTTCTGGTCTCACTGGAGGTAAGCACTACCACTCTGGGACACTGCTGCTGATGACAGCTGGTTATTAACTTTCGTCACACCAAAGAGCTTCTATGTGCGGTCACTGTTCAAGGAGCAGATGTGGAGACGGTCTACTTCTTCAAGGACTTGGGGGTCCACATCAACAACAGGATCTCAGAACAAAGAAACTATACAAGCAAAGGCAGAGCAGACACTGACTGCCTTCCCTTAGTGTGGAAAGTGATATCCTTTACATCTTCTACAATTCTGTGATGTGTGCAGTGATGGTGAAATCACTTGAAGAGGGGCCCACCAAATGAACAAGCTAATTAAAAGGGCAGGCTCAGTTAAAGGATGCACTCTGGACCCCCCCAGGGGTTGTAGCAAATTAGAGAATTAAAACTAAACTGAGTGCCATTATGAACGATGCTGCACATACCCTCTGTGACACACCAACACACCTTTATATACCAACAGTAATACGTCTGCATAACATCTCACTGGGACTGTGACAGCCAAGTCAGAATTTGAATTGTGTTTATTTATTTACAGACCTTCTGTAAAACTCCAATTTTTCCCTTTTTTAATCTATCTATCTATCTATCTATCTGTTATATAGTGCTTTTCATATCTATCTATCTGTCTGTTATATAGCACCTTTCATATCTATCTATTTGTTATATAGTGCCTTTCATATCTATCTGTCTATCTGTTATATAGCACCTTTCATATCTATCTATCTATCTATCTATCTGTTATATAGTACCTTGCATATCTATCTATCTATCTATCTATCTATCTATCTATCTATCTATCTATCTATCTATCTATCTGTTATATAGTGCCTTTCATATTTATCTATCTATCTATCTATCTATATATCTATCTATATGTTATATAGTGCCTTTCATATCAATCTATCTATCTTTTATATAGCACCTTTCATATCTATCTATCTATCTATCTATCTATCTATCTATCTATCTATCTATCTATCTATCTATCTATCTATCTATCTATGCCCAGAACAGGACACAAGTAATCCTCAATACAACAGATATATTACAAGTTCAGAGCCGAATCCACCAGTAGATGATATCACATAATAGGACTGAGATTTGTTCAGAGTCCTGGAGACCTCGGTGACCAAGCTGCCTCCCCCTAATGTCCATTCCACAGCTGAGTCAGCACTGGGCCAGCCAATCTGATTAACTCTTTAAGGGTGGTTGTTGACTTTTGTCAACAGAAGGAGTTGAAGGCGACAATCAGTCATTAAAAGTGACAAAACTCACCGTTACGTCACAGGCATTCTGTCTCTGCTCGGAGGAATGTTAGACTCATTGACTTGGCATCTAATCCTTACGTGTGCGTGAGTTAAATGGCACAGGTAATCAATATAGCGACGCTAAGACTGGTGTGATGTGCTCGGATTTTCTTTTCCTAGTTAAGATTCTAGCAGCTCCATTCTGCACTTTTTTCAATCGATTGAAGGTTTTTTTTTTTGGGTGGTGCTGAGAGGAGTGCGTCACAGTAATCTAGTCGACTGAAAAGAAACGCGTGAACTCATTTCTCAGCATCTGGCAAAGTTATAAGAGGTCTAACTTTTGTTATATTTCTTAAGTGAAAAAATGCTGTCCTAGTGATCTGATTAATACAGCGTTTCTCAACCTCTAAGTATTTGCGACCCAAGTTTTCATAACATTTTTAACCGCGCCCCCCCCCGTAACATTTTTTTGAAATGTAGATGCATATTTTATTATGCCTACTTAACTTTTATCGACATTTATCTAACTCTATATTTATTGTTCTAGTATCAGAATTTAGTTTAAGTTCATTTGTTTTGGTTTCAGCAGATTTTTTTTCATATTTTTGATTCTTGTTTTCTTTTTTTCACATCTTCGCGCCCCCCAAGGGGGACCCGCCCCACAGGTTGCGAACCACTGGATTAATATGTGATTTAAAGTTCAGGTTAGAGTCAATAATTACCCCTAATTTCTTTACCTCTGTCTTAGCTTTGTAACCCTAATGGATCAAGTTCATTTCTAATACCCTCATTACATCCATTTTTGCCAAGCACTAAAATTTCTGTTTTCTCCTTATTTAGTTTGAGAAAATGACTACTCATCCTCTCAGAAACACAAGTAAGACATTGGGGTCAGGGAGACAAGAGAGTTGGGGTCATCAGGCGCTATTGATTAGTACAGTTGTGTGTCATCAGCATAGCTATGGTAGTTCACGTTATGCCCCGAGATAATCTGACCTAATGGAAGCATGGAGATCAAAAAGAGCAGCGGACCCAGGATAGAACCTTGTGGAACACCATCTATATATATAATTCACTAAGGCAAGACACCCATGGAAAGCACGCCGGAAGGGGCGTGGATTCACTAAGCTGCCGACAAGTAAGATGCCCATGGCACATGCAGGAAGGAGCCACACCCACCAACTCTAAGACCATTGGATAAGACGACAACTCGCAGAGCCACGCCCACCAACTCGGACGCGACGACACAGGAAAGCTGGTGTCATTTATGTTCGTCTGTCGTAGAGTCCACATGCAACTCTGAGCCACGTTGACTGTTCATAGAGGCATGTTTCTCGCGGAGGTGAATCGCCATATGCAGCGTGTGAAACGGTTTGCGAGGGGTATCTCATGGGATCCTTAAAACAATCCTTTAAAACTGAGGGTAAAACACAATGAAGGAATCAGTCTTTAAAAACCAATAAGCCCTGTGCCTCTGTTTCATTACCGTCTCACCTGCTTCACCAATGCAGGCCCTGCAACAGTCGAGACGCTCTGTCAGCAGCTGACCTTCTCTGTGCCTGACTGGTTCACACACAGGCAGCGCCAGAGACAGACAGAGGCACACACACAGGCAGCTGGTGGGCGGCTCTCCGTGAGTTTTTACAAGCGGGCACATGACGAGGCGGTGTGTATGCTTCAAGTGCGAGGGTGGACGCGACAGGACCATCTAGGAAAAATCATGTCGCGGATGTGAATCGCTGTATGCGGCGTGTAGAACAGTTTGCGAGGGGTGTCCCTGTGTCTTTCCAGAAATGTTCAATCATCAATAAATAATTATGCGGCGTTTGTTATGCCGCGGGTTCACTATTGTGTTGTATTTTGCTCTCTCCAGAGTTCCATCTTTTCATTCACTTACTGTTGTATTCTCACACCAACCCGTTTTAGACAACCGTGTCTTTCCAGAAATGTTTAGCATTCAATACATAATTATGCATGGGATTGAGCGTGTGTCTACCCGGCGAAGAGAGCTGTGGGTAAGCCGTTAAACCCCATTCAGGCTGCAAACCGTGGAATTCCCACTAAGTGCGACTCATACGCTCCCACTGATTACGTCCCTACCCTTTGTACACACCCCCCTCCCACCTCGCTACTACCGTGGTCGGGTGTCTTGGTGGATTATATATAGAAAAGCAGCCAAAACCGCACAGAGCAATGAAAAGTCTACGTGAGTCGTCACAGGTGCATCTGGACAACTCAATGTTCTTAACTCTTTTTCTTTTTGTAAAAACTTGATTGCTTTGTATGGAGTGCAATAAAATTAATTAAAAAAAAATAGATGACAACAACTCAAGTGACGAGTTGGAGGTGGGCACATGAGCAGGCAGTGCATACTGAATGAGAAATCAGCAGACTAGCATGACGGAGGGAGCTGAATGGACGTCCTTCTCCTCTCCTCCCGTTCCACCCTCCGCGCCTGAGCGCCGTCCAGCCCCATCCCTCCGACCGCGATGGCGGTCCGCCAGTTTTCAGTCGCGGACGATTGTGTGTTGGTTCGTTCCGTGCATTGTTACAATGCTGCTTTTCTTGCTGATTTATTAAATTACTGATTTTTCAAATGCTAATTTTCTCCCTGTGCTTAAAATTTATTAAAAAACCGGCCTGATTATGCGGTGTATGGTATGCCGCGGGTTGGCTAGTATTGAATATTGTGTGTAATTACCACAACTAACAAAGAATTTTCTACCTGCCAGGTAGGACTCAAACCAATTTAAGACACTGCCAGAGAGGCGATTTCTAAGAATTTTGTGATCAATGGTATCAAATGCAGCACTCAGATGTAAAAAGATAAGAACAGATACCAATCACTTCAAACCCCAAACCGTATCAGGAACCTGGTAAGACAAAAGTTAACATTGCTAGCAGAAAGCTGTCCACACATCAGTCATCAACTGCCCCGCTATACTGGGGGGTATTTTTTGTACGTGGATTACTCGTTTAGCCGGATGTAATTGTTGATGATTTGGCATGATCCCGGATCAGTTGGTTTTTCGAAACTCTTGCTGGATGTGTTGTCATACCAGCACATCCAAATCCTCAAACCTGCTTGGAGCAGGTTTATTCTATTTAAACAAGGATTAGTTCACACACTTAATCAGTTTCCGTGCATGGAATTCATCCAGTCATGGCTTCACCGTTCGTGAATGAGCAACCAATTGATATCGGTGCGCAAATTATAAGAAGAGAATTTCATATAGAGATGATTTTGCGCGATTGTCAAGATCCTTTATTGCTCCCGGAGGAATTTCTTTTTGAAAGATACCTCTTTAGCCGAGGGGGAATATTGTACCTCAAAGATTTATTAGCACCTTATATTCGAAGTCAAACTAGGCGAAGTCGGGCTCTCACAACCACACACACAGTATACATTGCTTTGAGGTTTTTTGCAAGCGGCACTTTTTTATCTACTGTAAGCGATGCGGAAAACCTATTGAAAAGTGCAGTTTGCCAGGCAATTCGTAAAGTTTGTTTGGCTCTGAAATATTTCCTTCGGGTTTTCATAGTGTTTCCTGGACACCTGTGTGTGCAGACAATAAAAGAGACGTTTCAGGCCATTGCAGGTAGGTGATACACGGGCAAAAACACCCAGAGCTACATAAAGAATCTCACAATCAGCCTGACATTCTCATTACCCAGGATTTCCAAATGTGATTGGGGCACATGGGACTGATCAGAGTGGAGACTGATCAAACATTATTTGGAAAATGTCCTTCTCCTTCTGATGAATTATGAGACACAGTGTCTTCATCAAATATTTGACCTTCATCAATATCTCGTTGGTCAGACACAAGTTCTAGGGATATGACGTTCCCTGTAACTGACCCAACAAAAAAAATAAAAAGAGGGCTATATGGAACACAGTGATCCCTCGCTATATCGCACTTCGACTTTCGCGGATTTTATATGTAAGCATATCTAAATATATATCTGGTTCGCAGATTTCTGCGGACAATGGGTCTTTTAATTTATGGTACATGCCTCCTCAGTTGGTTTGCCCAGTTGATTTCATACAAGGGACACTATTGGTGGATGGCTGAGAAGCTAACCAATCATAGCAGGTATTATGATTAAATAAAACTCCTCAATGATATACGATATGCTTCCCGCGCGGTGCTTCGCATTATTAAAAAGCCCAAATGGCACCTATTGATTTTTGATTGTTTGCTTTTCTCTCTCCGTCTCTCTCGGTCTCTCTCTGACATTCTCTGCTTCTGACGCCCACTCCTTTGAAGAGGAAGATATGTTTGCATTCTTTTAATCGTGAGATGGAACTGTCATCTCTGTCTTGTCATGGAGCACAGTTTAAAGTTTTGAAAAAGAGACAAATGTTTGTTTGCAGTGTTTTAAAGTCCCTGTCTCTACAACCTCCTGTGTTTCTGTGCAAATCTGTGACCCAAGCGTGACAATATAAAAAACGTATGGTTTTTACTTCACAGATTTTCACCTTTAGTGGGGGGTTCTGGAACGCAACCCCCGCAATCGAGGAGGGATCACTGCATACCTATGGCACACATTGAGGACAAATATATGCAATGACCATCCTTTACCTGAAATGAAGTGACCGCTGCATCCTGCCACTGGTTCTGAGGAGGAGCTTCCCCCTGGAATGCCCTCAGAAACCGGGCGATGGGCATTTTGCTGGAGAGCCAACTCTTCTGCAGGGGTTAGGTCAGGACCGCGTGGACCTCCACCTGTTTTTTGCTTGTCTGCCTTCTTATTAGCTTTCAAATTAATATTTTTTATATTATATATGATTCTTTATGTCAACAATTCTTTAAATTGTTATATACCAATATTTACCAGTTTGAAGTATATTCTTGAACTTTACTTTAACCTGTTCCCATGTTCTCCTTGCGCTCATGTTTGATCTGGAATTATGAAATATTAAATAATAATTAATCTGACACATGGGAAATGAAACGCTGCATTCAGTAAGTGTAATGCACACTACTTAGTGTTTAATTTGTTGGCCGCTTTTTGCCAGCCGTCTTTTCTGGTTTGGGCTGCTTTTGCAGTGTTACCCCTTGTGCATATTAAATCTTGATATTCTTCATATCCTTCGAGTAACAGGTCCTGCTCCGCTTGTGTGAAGAAATGCGCCCGTTCTTTTGTTTGGTTACAGCCTATCAAAGACTTACTGATCATGTTTTCTAGACTCGATATATGTGGGCTTTTCAATCAGCGCGGGCGCGCGCATTCATCTCGGATGATTAGATCCAGCGAGACTAATCTACTACATGGCTGCGTTTGAAAAACTGACTTATCCCGGATGAGTTTCACTGGCATTAACTCATCCAAGATGAGTCATCTGATCTCGGATGATTTAAGCGACGTACGGAAAATACCCCCCTGGTCTGTTTTGGACATTGTTGTTAGTGTTTACTGTTTGTCGTTTTTGTTATAATTTATTGTCGCACTCGGGGAGCTGGGGAGGGCCTTTGCATACATAGCTTTGGTTATTTTGTGTGTTCTTTTTTCATTATTTGATTTATATATTTCATTGTTATTTATTTATTTATTTATTTATTGTGGCACTAACAGTGTCTCTGTGTGGGAGTGTGTGCATGTCAGGTCAAGACTGGATGTGTTTCTAGGATCCCCACAAATAAAATAAATCACCATCTTTGGATGGTTTGAATCTTAGCATCCCTGCTACTGCTACAGATTTGATTATAGGGAACTGAACCAGAAGACCCATTAAGGTGCCTACTCAATGCCATTCATTCATGACATCTGCATGTGGCAGCCATTTTCAGCTCTCTCTCAACATAAAATCAGTAGGTCCCATCGGGCTTTGGCACAAGCACTGCAGGACTAGCCCATGGCAAGGTGGAAGGCTTAATCACACCAGGTCAAGGCTGGGTATGTTCCTGGGGTCTCAACAATAAAATAAACAAATTGCCATATTTGGATGGTGTGAGCCATAGTGGTTCCATGACTGCTACAAAAAGGCATAACATAAACACTCACAAAGCGTATTTCACGTCATACTTTACAGAGCAGTGCAATCTGCTTCATGCATAAGTTATGTGGCCAGGTGCAGGAATGCCAGGTCTTGAGATAAAAGCTGGGGTGCCAACTGGGTCACCCTGTTTAATTCAACAAAAAGTTCAACTAAAAATAAATGTTTTGTAGCAATTAGGTGTCTTGCATTTGGGCTTCCAAATAAACAAAAAAGACTCAGCATTTGCTATAGGTTCAGGTTTAGCTGTAGGATCAGGGTCTGTTTTCTCAGGATTTCCATCCATCAGGTCACTTCTGCCAAAAACAGCCTCCTTCTGGGCAGCCAGGGTTCTTTTAGCTGAGGAGACAGAAGGGACAGGGCAAAGTGCCCTCACTGTGTGATTTCTCGGTGCTGCCAGAGAGAAGGAGAAGGTAGTTTTAGTGAGAGCACCTGCAGGTTATTACATTCTTTGATCAAGCCTATAAGGCGATCCTCCTAAATGCACGCATGACAGTGAGTAATTTACACCATACACACGCATGTATGACATCACTACCTGATCGTTCATTAAAAAACAAAAGAAAAATGGTAGCACTTCATTTTAGGAGCACATTATCCGAGTATAATGAGAATATTCAGTAACCACTTAGCTGTTCTGGATATATTAATTGTGCATTGCATTAGGCATGTTATACCACTTACTATATAGCGCAGATGAGGTAGTAACAGGGTGAGACCCTAGAGTATATAACACTCATCCTTTTCACCACAGGCTCTGTGCACATTAATTAGTCATAATGGTTGGAGCTCAGGAATTGCAAACTGAGATAAATTACTTGAAGTATAGTGGCCTGGGGTTTGGGTAGGGATGCATGGTGGTCCAGTGGTTAGCACTGCTGCCTTACAGCTCAGGTCATAATTTTTGGCAACAATAATTATTCCATTAGAGTTGGAAGACACTTCCCTAACCTTTAGGTACTCCAAGCACTTTGAATGTGAGGGACAAGTTCAGTCATACCCCATTGAGCCTGTCATGGCACAACGTACAGGAGAACTCATATGTCATTGTGCAACCACTACAGACACAGCCAGCTCGCTGCCGTTGCATCTCAGTTACCTACTCCCATGCTGCCATCTGGTGGATAGCATTAGAATGTTTTTTTTTTTTTTTAGATGCAACAAATTGCAGAAAATAGTGTTAAAAATACACAGTCCATAATTGTAAAAATGGGACAAAGCTACTGATGTTTTGAATTAACGAGATGTGTTACAAGAAGAACATTTCAATGATCATGACAGGGATTGGTATAGTGGCAAACAGCTGGATGATATGGAACGAGTAGGCTCTATGACCCCGAAGGTGTTTCTTCATCGCAAGGTCTCCGACTTGTCCCGACTGTCTGGACAGCACCACTACGTGAACATTCTGCCGCCCGCTAGAAGTGCAAACAGCTGCCATCTACCAAATGTGTTGTGTGCAACAAGCATGGACAGCGCAATGAAACGTGTTACATTTACAAGACATGTGTGAACCTAACACTGCACTCTGCATGGTGCCCTCCTTCAAGTTCTCTCATTCAAATGGAGTCTTTTAGTCGTGTTGCTGGTCACAATAAAGTAATTAACAGTTTCTTTACATTACTGTTGATAATAAATGCATTTCTTTACAAATTTTGATGATGTTAGGGTTTATAATATAATATAGACCAATACTGCAGCGTCCTGGTACTAAATGGTCCAGCAGTCAATGTATTATAATACACCAAGACTAGTTCAGTTTCTTATTCTACATTGACTTTAGTGAATTTTGCAGAGTTTGCCAAAATTCCCAGAACAAGTCAAATTTGACGGATTGGCTTGGCACTATTGCATGGCCACAGAAATGATCAATGGAGAGCGCAGCAGGGTAGCATGTTTTCTATGTTCATAGAAAGAGTATGTGCAATTTTTTTCATACTGGTGTGGATGTGATGGTATGAGAGCCCCCCAAACCCGCTCCCCCTCCTGTTTTTCTGTTGCCAACTGAAAGTAGCAGAGTACATCAGACTGTCATGCTGCTGTGTATCGGTCACGGGGGCATTAAGATTCACAGTGTCTGAAGAAGGTGATTTGTTTATTTTATTGTGGGGACCCCACGGGCACAATTAGCTTTGACCCAGCATGCACACACTCAAGCACAGAGACAACAACATTTATTTATGTAGCACATTTTCATACAAATAATGTAGCTCAATGTGCTTTACATGATGAAGAAAGAGAAAAAAGACAAAGTAAGAATTAAAATTAGAGAACACTAATTAACATGGAATAAAAGTAAGGTCTGATGGCCAGAAAGGACAGAAAAAACAAAAAAAAAAAAATCCAGACGGCTGGAGAAAAAATAAAATCTGCTGGGGGTTTCAGGCCATGAGACCACCCAGCCCCCTCTGGGCATTC
>NW_024379922.1:0-58225 GCF_016835505.1 Polypterus senegalus
AACTTAGGATATTATGCTTGAGGATTAAGTATCTAGTTTACATTTCTTAAGTTTTTAATATTTCGTCACTTTCACTGCATTCATATACATAACATACATAATGTATATAACAGTCAAAAGCTCTATGCCCTTAATGATTATCTGTCTAACAGTTGATGTTTCATTCTAGATATCTAACTTGAATCTAAGGGATATTCTGTTGTCATACAGTGCTAACTTTATTATGAATATTCCATCACCTTTAACTTATAGGCAATTAAACTGAATCTTCCTTTATCTATGTTAAGCTATATTAAATTCAAGATCAAAACTAAGCAAAACTAAAGTAAACCATACAAATTAACCATTAGAATTAACTTAAAGGATTTAGCTCTTACAGCTATATTTATTATTATTATTATTATTTAGGTGTGTCACAGAATACAGGATAATTCTAAAATGAACCATTACCACCCACTCCCATAAATAATTAATTCAGATTTATCTGTAGATCTTGGCTTACTCTCTGACATTAGATTTGTTTCTTGTGTAAATGTCAATTTAATACATTACATTTCTATGTAAGAATACAATAACAGGAAATATTTAAATATTCATGATACAAAGTCCATTTTACATTTTACTTGTTTGCTCAATACATCCTTTCTTCCTCTTAAGGAGCATTTGTCAAAATCATATATTCCATAAAGCATATATTTCATTGAGGAGTATCTGGTCACAGAGACCATAGGTAGTGTAATTTGATGTTTCATCAAATTATAATTAATAATAATTTTTGTATTTATATAGCGCTTTTCTCACTACTCAAAGCACTTAGCAATTGTGCAAGTTAAGGGCCTTGCTCAAGGGCCCAACAGAGCAGAGTCCCTTTGCCATTTTACAGGATTTGAACCGGCAACCTCCTGATTGCCAGTGCAGATCCCTAGCCTCAGAGCCACCACTCAACCTAAATTATGGAAAATAAAATGTGTTTTTCTGGCTACGATAACAAAAATTATTCATATTTAATTAATGATGAGACGTAATTCTCTCATGGTGGACTGGTGCTCTGCCTGGGGTTTGTTTCCTGCCTTGCACCCTTTTTTGGCTGTGATTGGCTCCAGCAGACCCCCATGACCCTGTAGTTAGGATATAGCGGGTTGGATAACGGATGGGTGGATAATAATTCTGCAGACTTTTCTATTGTCTCCTTATTTAAGTTACAATTGAGTAAGCCAATATTTTCATGAAATAGATAGTCAACTGTCACCACCACATTTTTCTGATCCACAAATCTGCTGGGTGCCACAATATTCTCAGGGTTACGGGTGTTATGCATATAACAACCAGAATGATCTCCTTAGTATCTGTCAAGTACAAAGAAAACAGCATTTAATGGAGTATTAAATTGCATTATAAGAATTAATGTTTAATCCAATTTGTTAAATATTTTACAGTCTTGCAGAGAAATTGTTAAAGTAAATGTAAAGGACAAGGACATGTCAATTAATACAAGCTGAAGTATCTAAAGGCTGAAAAACAAAGCCCAAGGCAGCACTGCAAAAATTAATCAAGGTGAAACCAACTGAAATGAAAAAGAACACACAACCTCCTCTGGATACTTCAGTAAAACAACAGAAAGCAAATGCAAAATTGTGCAATATTTAATCAAATGTATTCATAACCTGATTTCTAATAGCAGTCTACAGTTTCTAGACATTCTAGACATCTGACACTTCAGACAATAACATTTGGTTTATGGGTTAATTTATCTCAACGGTGGAAGATGTGGTGTAGAAAAAATATGAGATTGAATTTTTCCAGGCAATATAAGAGTCTAAACAAGTATTTCCAGGAATGTGGACTTCAAAGACTTTAAACAGTTAAAATTAAGCAGCATTTTCTATTTCCGTTTCCCAAAAGCATTGTTGCACTAAGAAGGCTGTGAAGTCCGTTATGGAGAGCATTAAGTTTTTTAGCAATTCATGTTCTTCTGTGGGATCACACCAGACAGCTAGCTCTGTGCGCATCAGTGAGCCTTAGGTGGCAATGATCCCAATGTCAGTTCACTGATTGTCCTTCCTTGGACCACTTTTGTCAGGTACTAACTGCTGCATACTAGGAAAAATCCAAAAGACTTGCCATTTAGGAGATGCTCTAACCCAGCCATCTAGTCTTTACAATTTGGCCCTTATCAAAGTCATTCAGATACTCTTTTCCATTTCTCTTGCTTGCCACACATCACTTTCAAGAACTGACTGTTCACTTCCTGCCTAATATACCACCCCATTCACATTGCCAACGGATACTCCATGTTATTTGTTTTACCTGGCAGTGGTTTTAAAGTTGTGGCTGATTGTACATACACACACATACTATGGTCTACACAAACAACAGAATGACTAAAACAGAAAACAACAAAAAGAAAGAAAGACTTCTGACTTAGTAGTTACAGTCACAGTGAGTCATTATAAAGCTGTGTTGCTGTTTGTTTAAAGGAGTCCCATAGTGTTCTTGACACACTATTGCTGAATAATTCTTTAGCTGAAGGTCAATCTTTTCTTTCTGTAAGATGCTTATTTTACTGCAGCAATCCATTTGCTTCCACATACAGTCATATGAAAATGTTTGTGAACCCTCTTAATTCTTTTGGATTTTTGTTTCTCATTGGCTGAGCTTTTAATGTAGCAACCTCCTTTTAATATACAGCATGCCTTATGGAAACAGGAGTATTTCAGCAGTGACATTAAGTTTATCGGATTAACAGAAAATATGCAATATGCATCATAACAAATTAGACAGGTGCATAAATTTGGGCACCTAACAGAGATATGACATCAATACTTAGCTGAGCCTCCTTTTGCTCCTTTGAGCCTCTAGACGCTGTCCTCCCATAGCCTTTAATGAGTGTCTGATTCTGGATGATATTTTGGTCATTCTTCCATAGAAAATCTCTCCAGTTTAGTTAAAGTTGAGGGCTGCAAGTATGGACAGCCCGCTTCAAATCATCCCATAGATTTCCGATGATATTTAAGTCAGGGGACTGTGACGGCCATTTCAGAACATTGTACTCTCCTCTACATGAATGCCTTTGTAGATTTTAAACTGTGTTTTGGGTCATTGTCTTGTTGGAATATCCAACCCTGCGTAACTTCAACCATGTAACTGATGCTTGAACATTATCCTGAAGAATTTGTTGATATTGGGTTGAATTCATCCGACCCTGGACTTTAACAAGGGCCCCAGTCCCAGAACTAGCCACACAGCCTTACAGCATGATTGAACCTCCACCAAATTTGACAGTAGGTAGCAGGTGTTTGTCTTGGAATGCGGCGGTGTTCTTCTTTCGCCATGCAAAGCACTTTTTGTTATGACTAAACTACTCCATTTTTGTCTCATCAGTCCAAAGCACTTTGTTCCAAAATGAATCTGGCTTGTCTAAATGAGCATTGGCATACAACAAGCGACTCTGTTTGTGGTGTGAGTGCAGAAAGGGCTTCTTTCTCATCACCCTGCCATACAGATGTTCTTTGTGCAAATTGCTGAATTGTAGAACGATGTACAGATACACCAACTGCAGCAAGATGTTCTTGCAGGTCTTTGGAGGTGATCTGTGGGTTGTCTGTAACCATTCTCACAATCCTGCTCATATGCCGCTCCCTGTATTTTTCTTGGCCTGCCAGACCTGGGTTGGTTTAACAACAACTGTGCCTGTGGCCTTCCATTTCCTGATTACATTCCTTACAGTTGAAACTGACAGTTTAAACCTCTGAGATCGCTTTTTGTAGCCTTCCCCTAAACCATGAGACTCAACAATCTTTGTTTTCAGATCTTTTGAGAGTTGCTTTGAGGATCCCATGCTGTCTGTCACTCTTCAGAGGAGAGTCAAAGGGAAGCACAACTTGCAATTGACCACCTTAAATACCTTTTATCACTCATGATTGGACACACATGTCTATGAAGCTCAAGGCTTAACGAGCTCATCCAACCAATTTGGTGTTGCAAGTAATCAGCATTGAGCAGTGGCAGGCATTCAAATCACCAAATTCACAAGGGGACCCAAATTTTTGCACAGCCAGTTTTCACATTTGATTTAACTTCATATAACTAAATGCTGCTACAGTAAAAATCTATGTTTGGAAAACAGCCCAATACTCAGATGTTCCTAGGAAATGAAAGACATACCACTGTTATCTTTTGTTGAAAGTGGAGTAAATTATTATGCAGGCTGATAGGGTTCCCAAACTTTTTCATATGACTGTAAGCATGCCAATTATATTTTGGAGAATGATAAATATGTGTTATATTTTGGATTTTAGGAAAAAGGGTAGACCCTAAACTCCCAAAATCATAAGATATTTTCACTGTTTGTTTTATTTACTATTCATTTTAAACAAAACCATTTAAAGGCTATACTAAAAGTTGGATGCAGCAATTCACCGTAATCAGTGCATGGCTTCCAACCTTCTCCTCCTCCTTAAAGGCCAGTGAGCAAAAATACTCTTAAACAATATTCAAAGATTTGTAGTTCAGTAGGGAACACAAACTTTTTGAAGTGAAAGGCCTCCAAAAGACCAACAAACCAGGCCAGAGTGTTCAATGTCTTACCTAGAGATAAGGCTCACTTCAGACATCCTAACACCAAATTCCACATGCAGGTTTCTGCCTGTACATGCCTAAAATGGGGGATTCACTTAATGTTATAAAACAATAAAACATTTAAAATGCACAAAAATGCCATTCAAGGGAGACAATAAACTGTAAAACTTCTGGCTTGAGATAGAAAGCAAATGATCATTTTAACATTGTGGAGGACTGCGGCTTCTTACTCCAGTCCTCACCCCCAGGCCACCAGGAGGAACTCTCCCGACAGCAGGATCGTGCCCTGAGTTCCAGCAGGACATCATGGACCTTGTAGAGTTTATACACAGCCCTGCTGGATACCTTGGGGCCGCTGGGAGTCGCTAGGGGGCTTGTGGGCTCATATGTGCCCTATAATCCGGGAGTACATCACGGTCATGTGACAGGAAGAAACTGACGTGCTCCCGGGTTGAAGAAAAGGACTGTTTACCCTGACCCAAGGAATAAGGAACTGTGGACTGATTGGCCAGTCCAGACGCTGAGCTGAGCTGGGAGGTAGAGGGGGCAAGTGTCTGGGGGAGGAGAGATTATTGTGCTTGTGTAATTTATGAGTAGAGTGGAAGGTGCTTTGTGCACTGTGCTAAAGAAAAATTAAGAGTCTGGGACTTTACCTGGTGTCTAGCGTGGTATCTGAGGGTTCAAGGAGCACTAGCTCCCCTACTGTCACAACTGGTGAGTCGGCAGGATTCCTGGTCTCTATTTGGGTGAACCCGCATTAAAATTAAATATTGTGTGGCAGACAACCCAGGAGGGTCACGCGAAAAGCACTGTGTCTACGAGCCACATTCTACCTCGGAGAACGATGGGAAAAAGTCCGGGAAGAAAAGGTCAATCCCAGCTGGGTGCAAGACATCACGGACGCCGAGATGTCCTGGACATGCTGAGTGGGAGCCGAGAAAGACCGAAGCGCTTATTCAGGTCGGCGAGCCCAAGCAGCGCAACAGTCGGGATGCGGACAGCTATTGAGCGGCCGGACTCCTAGGTGGACCGGGATTCTGCTGCCTAGTCCGGAGGTAGGTGCAGGTAAAACGCCTGACGTTTCGGGATTGTTTCTGTCCTGTTTTGCAGACGCCACATTCAGAATCTCAGCGGCGCCTCGGATGCCTGCCTCACGCTCCAGCAAAATGGCCGCCCCCAGAAGGCAAGCCAGGATGGGAGACGGCTAGTGACGGCCCTTTACGAGAACAACAGCCTGGTTACCCGCGTGGATGCCGGGAAGGTGGAGGGCGCTCTGAGTCCTCCGGCAAGGCAGTTCATTCTCCAATGAGACCGAGTCTCCTGGAAGGGGAGAAGAAAGTGAGCAAAGCAGCGCCAGGAATCCGAAAGCCCACGAGGGAGCGGGAGATGACTGACGGCCTCCGTCACAGTAGGAGAGGAGGGAGGCAGTCGGTCAACAACGGCCAATCGATCCTTGAAGGACTACAAGGCCCGAGGAGCTTTTATGCTCCCCAACTGAGCACATGCCAGGGAAGGGACGCGCCATTGTTTTCTCGCCAGACGAGACGGAAAGGCGGAAGCACACAAGTACCGCCGGCCATAAAACTAACCTTATGGATTTTAAGGGACTTGAGGAATGCCTCATGCCCCTACACCGCTTCTTTCAGGAGTTAAAGGAGCTGAGGAAACGCATGGAGGAATTGGGAGCACGGCCGCAGCACCGCTTGAATGGTCTGAGGGAAGTTCCAGAGGTGATCGGCGGGAGTGCAGGTGAGTCTGACCCTGTCGTAGAGTATAAGGGGACACAGTGCGATCTGGCACCGCAGGTATAAGTAGCGGTTGTTAAAGCACCGCTTTGCCCGACAGAGGGGTGTGGCACGGATGACCGAATGGTTGGGGAACGGAGCAAACAGCCCGGGGCATGCGGTGACTTGGCTTTCCGAGCAGTGCAGATCTCCAGGTCCCGACCGTCTTAAGTGCGGGGTAACGCTGGTGACAGGAGGACTGGGGGAAGTGCAGTGCTGTTCATCGGAGCGATGCGGTGCTAATGACGCCAGCGCCCTGGTAAGCGGAGGGTAATGGGTGTGCAAACAGCAAAGAGGCTCTCTCTTTTCCATAGAGAGCCTCAGGCTGAGCACAAGCCCCAGATTAAGCGGGAGGTCCCCAAAAGAAAATGTGGGTCTCCCGACATAACAGAGAGAAGGGCTGAGAGCAGCCAAGCGGCTGCAATGCCCCTTGGCGAGGAAAAGGGGCGGAGATGACACTGACAGAATTCCTAAGGTGTTTCTGGTCTCAGAGGGAAACAACCAGGAGGGACATCGCCCGGTGTTACAACTGCTGTTGGCGGGCCCCAGTGGCGCATTGTCCCTGGGGAAACAGGAGATACACCATTCCCCAAGGTTCGCTGGGGACAGGGACAACGCAACCAAGGTCCGGCTGACGCCTGCCAGAAGTCGCTGCTAAGGGGAATTGTGGAGGACTGCCGACTTCTTACTCGTCCTCACCCCCAGGCCGCCAGAAGGAGCTCTCCCGACAGTAGGATCGCGGCCCGAGTTCCAGCAGGGCATCTTAGACCTTGTAGAGTTTATACACAGCCCTGCTGGAATACCTTGGGGCCGCTGGGAGTCGCTGTAAGGGGCTCGTGGCTCCATATGTGCCCTATAACCCGGGAGTATGTCACGGTTACATGACAGGAAGAAACGACGCGTGCTCCTGGCTTGAAGAAAAGGACTGTTTACCCTGACCTGGAAGGAATAAGGAACTGTGGACTGATTGGGCAGGAACACCTCCAGGTCAGGTTGTATAAAAGGACTATGGGCCAGTCCAGACACTGAGCTGAGCTGGGAGGTAGAGGGGCGAAGTGTCTGGGCTGGTGGGAGGAGAGAATAGTGTTGGTGTTGTTGGGTTAGTTTATGAGTAGTGTGGAGGGTGCTTGGTGCACTGTGCTAAAGAAAAATAAAGAGTCTGGGACTCTTTTACCTGGTGTCTAGCATGGTACCTGAGGGTTCAAGGGAGCACTAGTGCCCCTAATGTCACAATATATAAACATTAACATTTAAAGAGTTACTTTACATAAGCAAACAAAAAAGAACAGAAACAAGGTGAACAAGGAAAAATGCAAAAATAACTCCAAGAATGTATGTTTGAAAAGAAACCCCAAGGCAAAGAAGTCCAGTCTGTACTCCAAAAACCAGAACCAAAAAATATGTGTCAATCAACAATAAACCATAAAAATATAAATATGATAATTACAACAGTTACTTTCATTGAACCTTTTAGAGACCACTCTCCAACCAGAAATAAGAAGCTGAGGGTTGGTCCTTCAAAAGTGATGTAATCATGGCCCCATCTCGTAGGGTTCTACTGACAGAAAATGGGTAATGTGTTCAAACTTAAATACCATAGATAAATACTGAAAAAGAAAACACATAACATTAACAAAATTCTACATATAAGTGAAAAACACATGGAAGATCATAAATCGAAACAAAACAAAACAATAAAATGCAAAACAAAAACACAAGCCATTATTAACGCGTTATATTAATAACCAGAGTATTAACACTGGTTGTAACATAACAAGACTACTCTGAAGAAAATGCCAAAGATAGTAAGGCCACAAATGTCAGAATACTATAATGAGTCCAAACAATAGAAAGGTCAAATTAACAAAAAAAAAAAAGTATTAATAAAAGGGCCAAGAAACATAAAAGCCAATCTACTACAAATATAATAATGATCATACCAGCCAAAATATAAGGTAAAGAAGATAAGACCAAACTAACAGGTGGCAGTGCAATTCATACACATGAAGTGTACAAAAGAACCTGTTAGACTTAAAGACCTAAAAGTGACTACACTGAATAAGAAAAGCCAAAAAATACAAAAGGCTAAGTGATACTCAAACTACAAACTAATCTTAATCAACCTTAATAAAAGTTGCGGTAAAGACAAAGAGAAACTCAAAGCCCCAGTGATTACATTGTGCCTACTAAACCCTTAAATAGGGCAGTCTCAAGAAAATATACAGTATATATATATGTATATATATTGTCACGCGACGCTTGAGTAGGGGGCATGGAAGGACCTTAATACAATCGAGTCATACGCCAGGAGGGGAGGGGTATTAACCTTTCTCTGTTTCTTACAGAAAAAGTCACACTGCCGCCATGAGCCTACCTCCTACAGCTTCCTGCAGTCGCTACTTTCTAGCCCTTCCTCTGTCCATTACCCATGACATCAGTAATCCCATCATCCACCACGGCTCCTACCCAGCATTCCCTCCACTTCCGGCCCCTCCTACATAAATACTCCTCTGACGCCATCTTTGCTGTCAACAATATACTGTCTATTCATGTATTTTTTTGACCGGAATATTTGGAATTATTGTGGATAATTTTTTAGTATATGGGGCCGGAAACCCCAAACCTTTATGTGTGTTTTTTGATTTCTCTTTACAGTGGCGTGAGCCGGGCAGGATAGAGTGTCTGACAGAATGTCGGAAGGACAAGACCTGAACTCCGTGTTGCAAGAACTGTCAGCGCAGATCCAGTCCCTACAGAGAGCGCAAGCACGCAAACGCGAGTTAGAAGAAACAAATCCAGGTTGGCCACCAGCGAGACGGTAACACCAAACCCGCCTGATCGACGCTCCTCCCCTTGTTCCGCTGTCGGAGGCCGGCGATATTGAGTCGCATTTGGGCATCTTTGAAAGGGACGCCACCGGAACCAGTGGCAGCAGTCCGAGAGGGCATCCATCTTGGCACCCTACCTAAAGGGACCCACGCGGGCTTCTATTATGACCTCCCGAGGGAGGAGGCCGCGGACTATGACAACCTAAAACAGGAGATCCTGGCATGCTACGGCATTACGCTGGGCCAGCAGGCGAGTGAATGGAGGAACTGGCAGTTTGACCCTGACAAACCGCCCAAGCTCAGGCATTCAACTTCTGGGGCAAGATGGGGCGCTGGCTACAGCCCAAAGGTCCCCAAGCCCAGAAAGTGGTGGAACAGGTGGCCTGTGAGGGCCTGGTCAACACGATGCCAAGTTTCCTTGCCCAGCAGGTCTGGCACCATCCTTTCGGATATGCAGGGTATCCTGGAAGTCATCAGCTCAGCGGCTTCTGAGCCGGGGTCAGAAGGCAAGCTCGTGGGAACCGGCAGGGACGGTCACCACCCCGAGCCCACTCGACGCTGCCGGAAGCGCTACCGAAACCTAAAGTGAAGCCGGCCTCCCCTGCTGTTTCAAATGCGGTGAGGTCGGCCACCTACTACCTAATGCGCTGCCGCTCAACACGGAGCCAATGGACTGCACTTGAGCTACAACAGAGAGGTACTGTGCCCTGTCGATCCCCTGGCAAGTCCTAATACAGGAGCGTGTTAGTGAATGGGCACTTGGTGATGGCTCTGTTTGATTCCAGCAGCAACATTACTATTGTCGTCGCCGTTATATTTTACCAGCGACAGTGGCTAACCCAACATTTACAAATCACTTGTGTACAAGGGAAGACAAGGTCTTATCGTTCAGAGGTGCTACATTACCTGAAAAGGGACTTGACTCGCTTGCCGGTCGGCTGTGTTACCCAACCCCTTTCCGGTGATTTTGTATTTGATTTTCTATGTGCTCTATATGTGTAAATCACTACTTGCTTCTTAAACCGCTCTCTTCCTCCAACTGGACACAGAGTCCATTACATTCAGTGATATTACAGCTCTCTGAATAACTAAAATACTGAGATGCATACGTGATGTCATTTTCATGATGATAGGAGTTAAAGCACGTTATTAAACATGTGTTTCACTTCGATGAAATAATTTATTGCAGCAGTACTCAGGGGCGGCTCTAGGCTTGTGGTGGCAACTGGGCAGAGGAAGAATCGTGGCTCCTTCGCCGCCAATGTCATGCACGGTGGATGGCCCGTCCGTTGCAGACACTGCATAGCTGCCTCGGCTCATGACACAAGCATTTAACTTTTGCCAAATTTGTCGCTGCGTTTTTAGCTGTGTTGTTATTTTCTTTCTGTTTTATATTCAATATATATTGGGCAGCCACTGCAGTCAGTGCTTTTCTTTCCCTAAGTAACCGATCGCCATACAATCAGCTCTGTAATAGATGTTAAGCCATCTGTGTTTAGCGCATTCTTCAAAACGCTTAAAGAACATTGAAATATCTTCATAGTACATGTTTAATTATTCTATCCTTAACGACACTCCCAGTGAAGAATATAGATTATTTAAATGAAGTTAAAGTTTTATCTGTATAATTTAACAAACATATTTTGCTGCATTTCACCTTAAAAATGATATCGTATCATATATAAATACGCTTTATTAAGTGGCTCAGGTTGTGCGATATTATAACTGTAGTGCAAGTTTACAGTGGGGTGATTGTACTTATAAGTACAAAAGTTCTACAAGGAGCACTTGATTGACTGCATTTAAAGTTCTTGGGATTAAACTGTTTCTGAACCGCGAGGTCTGTACAGGAAAGGCTTTAAAATGTTTTGCAGTGGCTGAGACAGCGTGTTAATGACACTTTATACCGATAATTTCTTCCGATCAGCTGCTGCTGTGATTCACACTCAGATACAGTGATATAAATACTAGTGCAGTGAGAGTAATATGGAAAAAGATGATCCGCTGTGGCAACTCCTAACGGGAGGAGCTGAAAGAAGAAGAAGAAAAATAAAAAGAAGAGGAAGGTGCAGGGAGATTAACAACGCATAAAGCAGTTATGGTATTTGGAATACTATGGCTGTTCCTGACCATTATATTGTTACAAGTTAATTACAATCAGATGCATTACACTAATAAACAATATGCAGTTAGTTTCGTGTATTTATAAAGCCGCTCCATGAAAATAATGAGTAATTACACAGGAACAGTACCATTGCTTTGACGCTTGGTGCCGCCAGTCTGCAAAACCGAGTGGAGAACTTGCGCACATGATAAGGCATGAGGTACTGGAAAGAGTGTGTGGCTTTACGCCAAGTGTAGGTTTTATACATCGCGATTTGAATGTGGAAAAGTTCTATGTAACATTTCTGTGACGCACCGCTTATACATGAGGCCCCAGGTGGTTTCTGGATTTGCAACTATATAAGTTCTCCGTCACTTATCGTCGGGCAACCTTCAGGCCAATGCCTATGCCCTCTCCCATATTCACGCACCTCTGAGTTCGGTCCGCCCGACCTGACGGGTCTGGGCTGAGGCGGGGTCGGGTCGCACGCATCGGTAGGGGCCGGATGGACCTTAATACGATCGGGAAGTCATACGCCAGGAGGGAGTGGCTGGGTACTAACCTTTCTTTGTTTCTTAGAAAAAGACGCACTGCCGCCATGAGCCTACCTCCCTACAGCTTCCCGCAGTACGCTACTTCCGCCCTTCCTCTGTCCATTACCCATGACGTCAGCAATCCCATCATCCACCACAGCTCCTACCCAGCATTCCTCCACTTCCGGCCCCTCCTACATAAATACTCCTCCGACGCCATCTTTGACTGTCAACAATATACTGTCTAGTCATGTATTTTTTGACCGGAATATTTGGAATTATTGTGGATAATTTTTCAGTATAGGGGCCGGAAACCCCAAACCTTTATGTGTGTTTTGATCTCTCTTTACAATATATATATATATATATATATATAAATAGTAAAACAAACAAAACCAAGGGCAGGAATGGAGCCTTGGCAAATCCATGACAATGAGAAATGTTAAAGAATAATAATATGGATCATGTTAATATTACAGTGTTTTATTGTAATGTCTTAATGTTTTGTTTTATTGTTCATACCTGACAATCCATCAGGAATTATAAACAGGATATAAAATTCCTTTGTTGTCAGTTTCTGCCTTTGTACCACCATAAGAATCAGCAGGGTATTGTATATTGCAAAACATATTTTTCAGACCCTTGTCTCTCATATGCACTTTGTGTTTTGTGATTTAACATTACTTACTTGAAATGTGCTTTTAGTGCCAGAGCAATATCTGTTCCAATTCTTGATACAACTGGACAAAAGAGTAGAACCAGATTGCTGGACGAATTGTCAAGTTTACCATGATGAATTTTAATCTTCATTTTGCTGCAAAGTTCTTCAAAGAAAATTTGCCTGCACCAAAGGTCTTCTCTGAACCAACAACTTCAATGGTGGCTAAAAGTGTAATACAAATAAAAATCAAACCAAACAGTATATTAAAACATTGGGGCGGATATCCACATTTATCTAAATGGCCAACTAAATATTAAAATGTCTAGGAAAGATATAGTAAAGAAAATAGGAATTTTCGTTGCAGTCATTCAGTATTCACATACTTGTCACATTTTTTTTGTCAGAAAGAAAGACTTAACCTCATTTATGGTGTCTGACCTGGGGTTTATGTCTCAGTGTTGGTCACATGCTAGAAAGACAATCCAGTATGCAGGTGACAATTGTTCCAAGACCAATCTTATAGATATGGCAGCACTAACTTCATTTGCATGTTACAGTACAAAGAGTTCAACACAAACCTTTGGTTTGGTCAGGCACGGATAAGTCATTTATTTCACCACCGCTTCAGAAAGAATTCATCTGAATTATCTCCAGGTTTCTGCGCCTCCTCAGTTTCTAAATTCATCACAAAGGAGAAAATAATGTCAATAAAGCAATCAGCAATTAGTCAGTATATTAAATTGAATTTGACAAACTGATGAGATTCGTCCAGCTGGGCTCAGGGATCAATGCCGCACTCCCCTGGCGGCTACCCAAGATCCCAACAGGGCTGCGAAGAACTCCATCTTCCATGGAGCCCTGCAGGAGGCTGAGGCACCACTGTCAGCCAGGGAGGCTGTCACCAAGCATCCCGGAGAGGTATTGAGCAGCCCATGGTTGCACCCCTCAGAACATGTGTCGAAGGGCATCCCGGCCAGGCATGGGACCTGGCCATCCACCACAACATATAAAGCCAATCAAGCTTACCGGTCTCGCTAGTTTTCTACAAAATCTGAGCATTTGATCTTCTTCAGTCTTTCATTCAACCTAAGCAGATTTTGCCTCAGTGTATCTGATAAGAAATGCTCCTTTACAGCAATAATGGGTGTGCTTTCACTTACAGAAGGTGCACACAAAGACTGGACATTCTACAGTAAGACAGTGAATAGAAGATGAATGTTAGAAATATTTGTCTATAAAACAGATCTCCTGGTCAACTTTCAGTTTAATGAAGCAGTGATATTACCTGCATGAAGTAAATGGCGTCATTTGTCTGTGAGATCACTTCTAGTTCAGTATCTTTCCTTTCCAGCTCCTTGATCTCCTTCTCAAGTTGGTTTCTGACCTCTGCAACCTTTTTCAATTCTATTTCCTCATGTTCTTTAATCATGGAAATCACTTCTGACCTCAGTTTACCAATGGACTGAAGCAACAAATCGAATGTCTCCTCATACTCCTGTACTTCTTTCTCTACGGTGCTCTAATTAATTAAAACAAGAGAATTTGATTCACTCATATGTGCTTTAGAGTGACTGCTGAATTCTCTCTGACATAATCACATATTTATGTTAACTCAGTGACAAAAACAGAACCAGCGATCTATTTAGCTCAATGGATCAGTCATGGCAAGAGAAAATGGTTGCTGCCATAGTTCACATTGGCCAACTTCTAATATAATGTAAATTTAGTACATGGACTTGGAAAATTTACTCTCAGAACTTTGCAAATAATGCCAGCTATGTTCAAAAACGATTATAAAAGTAATTATAAATAACAAATACAAAGGAGAGTAGCATATAAAAGAACACAGAAATCAGAAATAAATAATTTACTTTGCACAATCATTCCTTGTTCAAGCATGACATAACTGTAGAGTATGTGTCAGTTCTTTTAATTCAATGACCTGCACATTCCTTACCCAAGAGTTACACAAATCACTGAAGGGTTTCCTTAATCTTTACAAAATCATCTTTGGCACCAGCCAGCTTATTATTACTGAGAAAGTTGGGGCTAAATGAAAATCCAAAACTGAAAGTCAAAGAGTCAGAAGCTAAGTGCTAATACATTGTAAGCTGAAAACAAAGACTTGCAAAAGAGACTGAGAAAATATCTACCATCATGGATGATACATCTAAGCACAGGGCCTGTTTAAATACAGCTGTGCCTGTCACATAGTGTGATGTGCAGGACTGCACATCATAAACAACCCACAATCACAATGGAGTAAAGGGACTAAAGTAAATGAACTGCTCCATGTTTCAAAAACAAGATAAAAATCTATGTCACCTAAAGAAAAATGATATTTGAATGTGTGTAAGGACATAACTTGACATTCATCTCTGATTGCAATGAACCAGTTTTTTAAAAATAATTTGTCATATATAAAGGATCCTGAACTACTAAAAATCTATTGAATGGAATAAATAATTTTACTTCCTGAGAACCTTAAAATCATCTCTGGCACCAACCAGCTCATTATTACTGAGAAAGAGAGGGACAAATAGAAAGACAAAGAACTGAAAGTCAAAGAGTCAGAGGGTAAGTGCTAATACACTGTAGGCGAAAAGAAAGACTGGCAAAAGAGACTGAGAAAATATCAACCATCTTGGACGATCACGTCTAAACACAGGGCCTGTGTGCGTGTCACATAGTGTGACTTGCAGGACTGCAAACCCTCAACAATCCACAATCACATTGGAGTAAAGGGACTAAGAAATGGCAGTGCCCATAAGAAAACCTTTCTAAAACACAACATAAAAAAAAATCAACAAGCTCAAATACATACTGAACATAGAAAATTAATGATCTACATTTTAAAATTAAAATATAAAATCTACACCACCTAAAGAAAAATGATATTTGAATGTGTGTAAGGACATAACTTGACATTCATCTCTGATTGCAATGAACCAGTTTTTAAAATAATTTGTCATATATAAAGGATCCTTGAACTACTAAGAATCTATTGGATGGAATCAATCATTTTACTTCCTGAGAACCTTCAAACACAACAGACTGACAGGAAAGTGGGCCTGCTTTGTAACCCACAAACGATACTGAATGAAATAACTGGATATGATGTTGTTTTTTATTATTATTATTATTATGTGCTCATGTCAATGATGTTTGTATTACTGATTTGTGTTTTCTACTTTATTCTCTGTCAGGGCCATCTAATGCTGCAGTTCTAGAGCCAACAATATTTAGAATAAAGCAGCATTTATAATACTAATAATAATAATAATATTATTATTATTTTTTATTTTGTCTGCTTTATCATTGAATTTTTCCCTGCCTTGCAGTTTGTGTTGTCTGTTTTAAAAGATTACCTTGTTTTGACCACATACTTACAAGCACAAACACTTCTTACTTTGTTATTAGAATATTTTTGGATTGTTTATTAGAATTTTGAATTATTGATTCAGAAACACCAGACACCAATTAGAACCTTCTGAATAACATTCCTGATTCCAAAACTACAGAGAGAAGACCTCATCACTGAACGTGAAATTTCTGCGTGTTTCCTAGCTGCTCCACTAATAACTAAACTGTGTTTATTACTAATTTTATTTTTCACCTGTGGATCACCCATTGTGTTTTAGGCTGAGTATATTATATACTGTATATTATGATGACTTAACAATGAAAGAATTATTGGTCCAGAAATATTATGAATGGAGAGACAGAGGAAAAAAACATCAAACAAAGGAAAAGGGCAGTTGACCAAATTAACCAAAAGTAGGTAAGAAGGAAAACCCTACAAAACCAGAAAAGGCAGATTCCCTAAATATTATAATCTTGTCATTAAAAGGAAAAAAGTTTATCAGGAAACCTGGGAAATGCTGCACTTTTCTGTTTGTAGTTTTCCTCTGTGACACTCACCTTCACTCTAGCCTCCATCACTGTCACCTTCTCCAATGTCTCTTTTATTCTGCATTTTCTCCCTAACATCTCGGCGTGATGTCAGCAATTGGGCCTGTGGGGAGACACACAAGGACTGCAGATATTAGTTGGGTCTAACGCTGATCAATGTCCAACAATCTAGAATTATCATTACACCAAAAAAGTTTATTTTGAGTATTTGTAAATTTTGATATCATCACTAAACGGATGATAACTAAAATGATATTGAAGTGACAAAACCAGAAAATCAAGAGGAAAGTGTGAGGCAGTTGTTAATTTAATAAAGTGCAGAATGATTTTCTAAAGTTTTTTTACATATTTTACACCCAAAATTACCAAAACTAATAGAGTTGTGGTTGCTACATATCCAAACAAAAATCTCAAAGTGAACAGACTATGCATTGTTAAATACACGCATAAACATACACATCCAGAAATTCACAGAGCTGCTGTTAGTAAATATTAATAAACACAAACTGATATAAACAGAGATATCTGTGTCCAACATGCAACTCAAAATAGAAGTTTAAAAATTGCAATCATTGGTCTAATTACTATTCACATAGAAAATACCACCTGAAATGTGTGTAGAAGTAGAAAAATCAAATTGTCACCTTTTGAGACTTACCTGAGACTGTGGCAACTTTAATAAAAGTTGACACCCATACTCAGAACATTTAGTTACAAAGTACTTTGTACACCCACTGTCTAATGAAATTTCCTGAGTGAAGCTGTAATACCCAGGTAGTTTGATTATAAATATAGAATTGTTAACCCTGGTAATTAAAAATAAATAAAATAGATGGAAATATTTGATTGGGAATATTAAGCTGATGAAGTACTGTGTGTGCTTTAATATTACTAGCATGTTAAATTTAAAAAAGGTGGGCACCATGGTGATGCTACAGCTAGGACTGTTATCTTATAGCTCCAGGACCCCATTTCATATCACTGTCTGTATACAATCTACATGTACATGTCTCCACGGTTTTATAGGTTTTACAGTTATATGAATAAGTTTGGAAACCCCTGATTCTGACCATTTTGACCATTCTTCCATACAAAATCTCTCCAGTTTAGTTAAATTTGATGGCTGCCGAGCATGGACAGCCCGCTTCAATCATCCCATAGATTTCCAATGATATTTAAGTCAGGGACTGTGACGCCATTCCAGAACATTGTACTTCTCCCTCCGCATGAATGCCTGTGTAGATTTCCAACTGTGTTTTGGGTCAATGTCTTGTTGGAATATCCAACCCCTGCGTGACTTCAACTTTGTGACTGATGCTTAAACATTATTCTGATGTTGATATTGAGTTGAATTCATCCGACCCTCAACTTTAACAAGGGCCCCAGTTCCTGAACTAGCCACACAGCCCACCCCACTGCATGATGGAACCTCCACCAGATTTGACAGGAGGTAGCAGGTGTTTTTCTTGGAATGCAGTGTTCTTTTCCACCATACAAGGCTCTTTTGTTATGGCCAAATAACTCCATTTTGTCTCATCAGTCCAAAGGACTTTGTTCCTAAATGAATCTGGCTCTGTCTAAATGAGCATTGGCATACAACAAGCGACTCTGTTTGTGACGTGAGTACAGAAAGGGCTTCTTTCTTCACCCTGCCATACAGATGTTCATTGTGCAAATTGCGCTGAATTGTAGAACGCATGTACAGATACACCATCTGCAGCGTAGATGTTCTTGCAGGACTTTGGAGGTGATCTGTGGGTTGTTTGTAACCATTCTCCCAATCCTGTGCATATGCCGCTCCTGCATTTTTCTTGGCCTGCCAGACCTGCAGGGTTTAACAGTAACTGTGCCTGTGGCCTTCCATTTCCTGATTTCATTCCTTACAGTTGAAACTGACAGTTTAAACCTCTGAGATAGTTTTTGTAGCCTTCCCTAAAACCATGAGACTCAACAATCTTTGTTTTCAGATCTTTGAGAGTTGCTTTGAGGATCCCATGCTGTCTGTCACTCTTCAGAGGAGAGTCAAAGGGAAGCACAACTTGCAATTGACCACCTTAAATACCTTTTAGCACTCATGATTGGACACACCTGTCTATGAAGTTCAAGGCTTAACGAGCTCCTCCAAACAATTTGGTGTTACAAGTAATCAGCATTGCAGTTACATGCATTCAAATTGGCAAAATTACAAGAGGACCCAAATTTTTGCACAGCCAGTTTTTCACATTTGATTTAATGTCATACAACTAAATTCTGCTTCACTAAAAATCTTTGTTCAGAAAACAGCCCAGTACTCAGATGTCCTTAGGAAATGAAAGACATACCACTGTTATCTTTCTGGGTGAAAGTAGAGAAAATTATTATGCAGGCTGAGAGGGGTTCCCAAACTTTTCATATGATTGTTTATTACAACCCAAAATGTGTATGTTAGGTTAATTGATGACTCTGGAGTGATGAGTTTGAGTATGTCCTCTGATGTACTGGCATCTTATGTTTCTTGTATTTTGCCAGATTTTGTCCGCTCCATAAGCCTTTTAATGGGAAAAATCTGGATAGATCGATGGACAGTGGTTGCCTGAATTGTCCAGATGTTATAAACCCAGCAGTATTTCCAGTTTTAACATCTACTGTAATAGGAACAAAATTCATAACTGTGGGTGAAAGAGGCTGTTGTGATGGCTTTCGCACACCTAGGCATGACGAGTCAGTCATTGCAGGACCCAGACATCCACACTAAGCCAATTTGAATGGGCAGTCCACCTAACATCCACTTTTTGTGGACGTGGCAGGAAAGCCAGTGTAACAGTGAAAAACCATCAAAGCTTGAAAAAATGTGCAACCTCAACATTAACAACCTGATGCAGAATTTGCACTCAGAATGTTGGATTAACTAAACAAGAAAAAAAAAAACAATAACAATTACACCATGACATAAAAATAAAATGACACTTTAAAAAAGATTCATTATTAAATACAATTAAAACTGGTCCTTTCTTCGCAAAAGGATGGGCTCAATCCCACAAACAACAGAGTTCAGTAAGACCCAAGCCCCCATGTTACCTCTCTCTGTATCTGTTGTCACGCGTCATGACTCTTGTGTTCATTCACCGCACAAAAACATCAGATAAAAGTCTGGTCAGTCCTGCAGTAGAATTCCAAGGCTTTCTGGTGCTTCAAGCAGAGTTTTCATTAAGATTAAAAGTGGAACTTTCAGCTTATGCTTCCTCAGGGCTTCAGACACCCTGTGAGGTTTGATGTGAGTCTGGAGGCCTAGTAAGTCAGACAGGTCTCCACAGCTATCGCCGGTGCTCACATCACAGAGCACATCAGCATGCTTTGTCTTGTGAAGTTCCTCTACTACTTCAGCCAGCACAGTGTTTCTGTGAAGAACAGGCCTTAAGACAACGATCGTCCTGCACTGGCGGCACTTGAAAACACCAGTGTTATCCCAGTAGTCTCCAATGCACTGTTTACAGTAGTTATGTCCACAGGTAGTGGTCACGGGTCCTTAAGATGCTCTTGACACACGGAGCAGATGAACTGATTGGGAGACACTGAAATCTTTGCTTCAGCCATCGTATTTATAAAGCACCCGCTGCATTTAGAATTTCAGTTTCAGTGGCAGTGATAAGTTACATTCACTCTCTGTAGTTCTGGAGGCAGGGACTGAAGTATGAGTGTGCAGGTCTTATTATATCACTGACTACAGCCAAACAGTGGAAAAGCAGTGTGGCAGTGTAAAAACATTCTTACATGGAAAAACAAAAACTGATAAATGCAGTTTTTCATCTATTTTAAATGGATACTGAATAAGAAGTTTAATCTAGGGCCATAGTGGGATCTCCCATACATCCAATGCTGAATGAACAGGCTTCAGGTCTGAAAAAGATGGAAATGTCATGCATGTGTGTCTGAGGTACGACTTCTAGGCTCATCAGTGGTAAGCACTACCACTCCAAGACACAGGGGCACTCTCACTGATGATTTCATCTCCTTTTTCTCTCACTGTGCTGAGAAACTGGAGGGAAATTAAAATCTGAGGAGGGTTGAAACTGGAGGAAATCAAAGCTGAGATACTCTCGATATGGCTCATCTCAATCTAGAGAGAGCAGATGGAAGAGTCGAGCTCTCACCTGAATATTGATCCACCTAAGAGAACACTGAATGCTCTTGCTTATTCGCTAGGTCACTCTGAGTTTGCCTTTTGTTATTTGATGCCATTGAGCCTGTTTACTTCTTGGACATTGTAAAATATCTAAACAAGCTATCTACGTGGTGCCCCAACATTTCCTCTGTGACCATTTTGTTCTCTTGGTCAATAACAATAGTTATTGCCATTGATGGTAATGAGCCAAATCCTTTATGTTAATGTTAATAGAAAATTTTGTTTACTTAGTTTTGGTCTTGAATATAATGTAGCCTTAACATACTATAGATAGTAGAAGATTCAGTTTGCTCCCCTTTGTGTTAAAGGTAATGGAATGTCCTTAATGATAGCTTTGTGTGACAACAAAATAGTCCTAAGATTGGAATTAGACATCTAGAATGAAACATGAAGTGAAATATGAAGTGTTAGACAGATAACACCTGTTTGTGTGTGTATTATCAGTCTTTTTCTTATTTACACTAGTGCTGGAATGCCTTTCTGGCAGCTGCATTTGAACTCTTTGGAACTACCTGGAGATCCTTGAGAAACACAGCTGCAGATGGACTGGCGTCACAAATAGGGATACGTTCATAACGCTGCAACCATAAACTGGGTTAAGTGAGTGAATGGGTAGATGAATGGATATTACTGGGATGGCACAGTGGTTAGAAGAAGGAAAACATAGTAAAAAAAATAATAAAGTAGAAAGTTTATTTAATTAAAATTAAAATATTTCACATAGAAGGTATTTCAGTAAAAATTTTAAAAGTAGGCAAAATAAAAAAACAGTTATGTTACTTAAACAATTATTTAAATTAGTATATATTCTCCAATGTCCATTCTGTGCATTGATGTTATATCACAGCCTGGTTCCTCCCCTGACCAGGGTTCAAATTAATGTTTTATGTCATCTTATGTGCTTTATTTTGATTCTTTTCTATGTTTTGATGTAATTTGTGTTTATTTGCCATTGCTTGCGTTTATGTTTCATTACCTTGGCTATTTTAAAATGTGTTTTGTGGTTGGTCCCCCAAGATGCGGAGCTACCTGCCAATGTCACTGGGAACTGCCGTCTTCCTCTCTAAATTCAGAGGGTCTTCCTCAGTTCCTCTCAGGTTATTTCAAACATGCTAGGGGTGGTGAGTTTACCTGTGATTTTAATGCTTTGTTTAATTGAATTTCTGGATGTTTTGAACCTGTTTTAACGCTTTTAAGGCCTTTTGTGAGTCTAGCGGGGATTTTGACAGTGTTACTCCCCAGTGGGCATTCCTGGGAGTGTTTTTGAACTTTTCGGACTTCTCTGCTTTGGATCTCCTGGTTCACAGCAATTGTAAAGCATAAACAGAAAATACATAGAAATAAAATTGATATCATTTAGCCAAAGCTATATTAAAGATAATGTATATAATGAAGTTAGTGAAGGGCTATGTCAGCAAAGAAAGAAAATTCTAAAAGTTATTTTCACACTGAAAAGGAACTAAAAATGCAATATTTCAGCTGTATGGCCTTCAACTGATGTGAAAGTGAAAAGAAAGAGCAGGTAACATATAAAGGAGGGAAGGAGGGAACAAAGTCAGGGCAGGTGAAAGGTGAGAGAAGTTGATACAAATCTTCCATTAGAAGTGATGAAGGAAAGGATTAAAATGTAAGGTGGTCATTAAGTCCTGAAGAAATGTGTGACCCGGCTGAGAATGAGCTTAATTTTTTCAGTTATTCTTTATGAAGTGTCTTTGACATCCTGTGAAAGAACACAAACAGAGAAATCAGTGTGACTGTGATCAGGGGATGTGAAGTGATCTGCACTTGGCTTTGTCAGGCCTTTGAGTGTAACAGCTCAGATATGCTCCCTGAAATGGTCCTTTAGCTCTCTTCTTGTTAGATGGCTGGACACATCCTACAAGAAAGGCAGTAAATAGAATTTATATGCTCGTTGTGACTTATATTTCCATTTAATTTTAGTTTGCCACTTGACATATAATCAGGCTTTGCATAATTTGTTTTATTTACTTAATTACTTTTTTTTTTATTTTAATATTAAGACCTGTACTTTCAAATCAAAATGACTGCTGCTGGATTTAACATATTTCATTCTATGAAGTTAAGTCTAATAAAGTTCAGGCACTTTATATCAATAAAAGGGTTCCTCACATTCACGTAACAGAACATGAATCAGACCAAAGCCGCATCACAAATATGTTTTGGGTCCAATTATAAGATTATAATTAAATGAGATTGCATAAAATGTATGAATCCCAAGGGGAAACTGAGGTTAATGTTTTAAAAATAAGTTAAACGCATTTCCTGTATATTATAATTAACAAGTCAGGTTCTAACATTTGGAAAAATGGGCATTCTGGGTGAGTTGGGGAAATATACTGTACATTACCCAGACAGGAGGCCAGAGTGATGACAAAAGCATGTTAGCCATTTTTTCCATTTCTGTCTGTGAAGGCAGCAAAATCTGATAGAAAATGTGATCTGTCAACCAGGTCTGCCACATCTTTCTTCTCTTGTAGCAAAAATGACAAAACACTGGAAGTCCTTTGCATGACCAATTCTTAGGAGCCCAAAAGAACAAGAGGTAAAAGCTATCCAATCGCCACGATAATTTTAGTGTGGAATTTTCACAGTAGTCTTGCTCAAATGATAAAGGAAAAGCTTTACTCTTACCTGGACAGTTAATGCTAACAAACATACCCTATGCATGGTTGCAAAATGCTGTGTTTGCTAAATGCACTTCACATACAGCATGTATTACGCACTCAATAAAACATCTGTTTAAAAATAATACCACCTGGTATCTGAGTTTATTCTTTTCAACACCTAGGTACTGCCTCTGTTTCAGAAGTAAGTCGTATTAGAATTTCACTGTAGTATTTTTCCAAACCACCAACTACGATTTTTTATCATTTAGTCTTTGCCTTTGTCCTTAAGATCGAGCAGTAATTCAAAATGTGAACGGGATATACTGTACAGTAACTTGTTTTTGAAGAGTGTCATTACTACTGCTACTGATAACTTTCTGTTGCATCCTCCATTACAGAAGTATCTCAACGCAGACCAGAAACTGAAATTCACTCCAGACATGATTTAAGCTGGGAACATCTACAGCGCATGATCAGTTCTTAGTCAACACACTTGACTGTTACACTGCTATACACTGACATGCATTCACTTCATGCCAATGAAAACTGCGTGACCATTGCACCATTTAACTATTACACTTTGTAACAAACTACAATTAAAATGTAACAATATGGAATCATTATAAAAATACATTTTTAAAGAGTAAAAGTATTTTAATAACCTGTAATTATTAGAAAGCCCAGCACCAGATGTAACCCCACAAGTAATAATAATAATAATAAGAAGAAGAAGAAGAAGAATACATTTTATTTATATTGCACCTTTCCCATGCTCAAGGCACTTAATTTAATGAAAACTGTTGATAACAGGGAAGAGCTGCAGCAACATACATGTATCAGCGCCCCTTCAAAGTCGTCTACTTCTGTTGTATGCCATCAGTTAATTCAGCCTTGTTCCTAGCTGTTCTGCTTTTGTAACGCACATTGCAACTTATTAGACAATCCATAAGAAATATCTAGTTAATTTCTAGCCTCAGTATGCCACCATAATATATGCAGTACTACCTCCTATAGGAACAAAAATCAAAAATTAGATCTCCTTAGTATCTTTTGGTTTCTTCTAGACAACAATGAAATCAGAAAGAAAAAAAATGGAGCCATATTCTTTTGTTTCATGCTTCTCAGATTTTTCTCCTCAGCATTCTCACAAGTGTGTCCTCTTGACTTTCAGCAAAGATCTCAGCAGAGTCACACAATGGATTCATGGATGGATTTTCCAAGTGGTGTCTTGACATTTTACTTTATTTTTTTTTTTTTTTTTACAATTTAAAAGTATGTACATTGTGTGCTCAGTAATATGTGGTGAAATGCATGGACCGTTGTTTGTGATAATAAAACACTTTACAAAATGTCTGTCCTTGTGTCTGAATAATACTATTGGCTGCTCTGATTTAAATGGCTGTGCTCCAATTCAATCACTCTGGAAGAAAAGGCTTGCAGTGTGGCATAGTGGCTAAGACTGTGGACTTCAAACCATGAGGTTGTGTGTTCAAATCCCACTACTGACACCAGTTGTCCATGAGAAAGTCACTTCAACTGCCTGCACTCCAATATGAAAACTAAACAAATGTAACTAATTGAATTTCAAAAGTTGTACTTCACCTTGAGAAAGGCCTCAGTCCAATAATCAGCAAAAGAAAATCCTGAAAGATGTTAACACAAGACTCTAAAGACAAAATATCATTCCTTTCAAACCAAATTCTGAAATGTGAATCCTTTTACCTCAGTTGTATCTCATGTCTCCTTTTGGTCTAAAAGAATTTTAGGAGAAACATCTGTGACAAAATCGATCCTTAAATGAAACATAAATGAGAATTAGCCAACAAAGACCAACCTTTGAGCAGTACATTTTCCCTCTGTGCTTTGAATAATTACCTTTTAAGATGGAAATCACTTTAACATCTGAAGAGACATAATAATTACTCTAAAATTATGCAATTATTTTATGAAATAAAATAAAACAAACATTTTGAGATGTGGAAGTAAGTTTCCATTGTATTGATTAGATTTTAGACAGGGTTGTGTTTTACATTGCAATCTGCTCTTCACTACATTGTGTGTTGAATTACTATTTAACAACTCACTCATTGTAATTCATTGTTTAGTCAACTAAAAATAAATTAACTTGCTCATTGAGAAAGAGTATGCATGTATGTGTGAGTGTATTCTGTGACAGCTTGCATTAAGTTAGTCTCTATCTTGAGGCTAAGGTCACTATTTGCAGAACAGACCCATCTTTGAAACTGAAATGTTAAAGGAGGAAGGATATCTAGTAGACCAAAGTAAATGTGTGTTAGTCCAGTATGCAAATCCATGCTGTTGAACCTTCACAAAGATTCCCCAATTGTACAGCAAAACACCGTAGGCTACATTTCATTGTAAATTTTAGTTGGTGTCCCTGACCAGCAGGGCACAATACCCCTGCTAGTATTAGTATCAGAATAAACCCTTAAAAGAATAGGAGGGTGCAACATTTTAAATGCAAAATCAGCTACTATAAATCATTGATAGGTTTTGGATGATGAGGGGTTGTGTCTTGATGGGACTGCAATGCGGCCTTTTATTGTTCGACACACATTACTAATACCACCTAACTATGCATTTTTGTGTAATTGTTGTGAGAATATTGCAGACAATACTCTTTTCATGGTGAAATGTAAAGTAGGAAAATCTTATGATGTAGACAGCAATACCCAGATTGAGTAACACTGAAAGGGTGCGTTGCCTCATACTGCACTGTAAACGTTTTACTGAAAAGAGGAAATGATCCTCAACTCAACCAAAGTCTCATGAATACTGTAAATAATAATAAATAAAATACAATGTCAGCCCAGTAAAGATAAACAAAAGCATATTCCTCACCTGTTTCTCATCTCTTGCTGCTTCGCCATCACTGTGTCATGAGTTTTATGTTCAAAGGCAGCACACTGTAAGCAGATACATATCTGATCTGTTCTGCAGAAAATACTTGAAAGCATCTTATGATTTGGGCAGAGCTTCAGATGAATTTTTGAATCTCTTTTCAACTTTATGTTTTTTAGAGCTTCAGACTCGGTATGGGGTTTAAAATGAGCCTCGCAGTAGTTGGCTATACAGTTAATGCAGCTCTTTACAGCTCTCCTTTTCTCCCAGTGCACAAGTCACAGGGCACATCATCAGGCCCTGCATAGTCCTCACTCTTGAGTTCTACTTTTCTCAATTTCTCAATAATTTCAGAAAAATTCTATACTGGATGAAGAGCTGGCCTGCTAACAAAGATATGCCTGCACTGTGGGCAGCTGTACTGCCCAGTAGTGTCCCAGCAGTCTTCAATGCACTTCTTACAGTAGTTGTGTCCACAGGCGGTAGTCACTGGCTCCATCATAATGTCCAGACATATAGAGCAGGTGAACTGATCTTGAGCTAATGAAATATTTGCCCGTGCCATCGCTTTTCATAAAACATATCACTTCATGCAGAAAAAATAAAAGTGAAAGAATTTGCTGTTACTTCCTGATGTTTCTGAGGAGAAGTTTGAAATTTGAGCCTGCAACCCTGCAGGCATTAGTGACATCAGACTTATGGAGGAAAACAAGTTTAATAAAAGGACAGTTTTAAGAGATGTTTGGATCCTACATAACTTCCTGTATGTGTTAAAATATGTAAAATTAGACTAAAATGAATATCCCTGCATTTTTAACTCATTCTTCAACTACAAGTAAACCAGCACATATCAAGCAGCATTTCCTGCATACTGCCCATGAACTATGAAGGCATAAGTAATGGCAGTCATATCCAGGGTCATGGTTTCTGGGGCTGTTATGGAGGAATTCCTCATATAAAATAAATAAATACATACATAAAAATAACAAATAAACAGTTGCATTGTGAAATGTGACAATAAATACACTATGATGTATGAGCATAAGTTAACCAATTAAGCATTTTATTAAAGATGTTTGTTGTTGCTTATTTCTTTATGTATACATTTCTTTATGTTCTCTTTTTTTCAGGACGCCTCATACAACATAAAAATATACAATAAAATGAAAAATGACAAAAATTAGAACCTGTGTTTACTGTTATGTTTTTAAATTCACTTGAGTGACTCCTGGGATATTGTAATATTCACAGATTTGGGGACAACACCTTCCAGTGACCGCACAGGCATTCTGGTGGCAATTGTCTCAAAAGGGGAAAAGAAGCAGTCAACTACACAAAACCTGTGTATTATCGTAGTATTTCCCTCTACTTACCTTTTACCTGTTTTCTTCAAGGGTAAGTGTACTCGCCAAGTTCAAGTATCGGGTTGGTCCACTGTTGCACTTTAAGATTAACACACACATATATAGCTATACGCAGACACACAGACCCTAACCACAACAGTACCCTATGAATTACACACACACGCTGATTAACCTTGAGCACTTTAACACTAGAATTACCAGAGCCTATGAAAAACTCATACATCCGTCCCAGCTTAAATCACTTCTCACCTCTTGTCAGCATCTTTTGTCCTGTAAATGTGTGGATAAAGAGCAAGCAGCCTGCTTCCCCACCCCGCACAGTTTTCTCAGCTCAGGTCTGTTTACCTGCGTGTCAGTTGCTTAGAGTTGTATAGAGTGAGAAGTCAAGCAAAATTACACCTTTCATAAGTACTATATTGTTATTTGGAACACTTGCATTTCATGTATGTTCCGTGTCACAACGATCTATGTAAACACATCGTTAAAACAGAAACATTTTCATGTTTTACTAATAATTGACAAAATGTTGACATGAAGTGTATAATGTGTAAAGCCTGAATTCCAAATATCAAAGAAACACTTTCACAAAAGATACAAATATAATAGAACAAGTGCACTTCTATTCAAGAATATAACTGCAGAAAAGAACCCGCATTAGGGTGTGACATTGACACGCATTTGCTATGATCACTTCGTGGCGAACGGTATCAACTGTTGACTGGTAATCATAACTTCATGGGTTCCATCCCGGACGAGTCCATATTAAGAAGTGAGCTGCTCTTATTCTTATTATTTTAGAATAAAACATACATTTGATTCCAGTCTGTAACAGCCGGTGTAATTTATGATACTTGTAAAGGTTAGCTTTGTTTTGTTTTTTCAGTCTTATTCTCTCAACCGCTTTCACGATCCCAACATCCCTCCCACCCATTTGACACTGCTGTTTTCACAAAGACAAGCTATAACAGAGGTCAACTCAGATCATGACGACGGTTCTACATTGGAGCAAGAATGCACTTTGCCATCGCTGTACTTTGTATATGTACATGAGAAGCTCTGCACTCTACTTGTGACTTTATGCTGCAGGAAGTAAGTAAAGACTATACAACTATAAGCAACTGACACGCAGGTAAACAGACTTGAGCTGAGAAAACTGTGTGGGTGGGGATGTGATAGCAGGCTGCTTGCTGTTTGCTGCTTATCCACACATTTACATGACAAAAGACGCTAACAGAAAGTTGAGAAGCGATTTAAGGTGGGATTGATCTATGAGTTTTTCCTAGGCTCTAGTAATTCTAGTGTTAAACCACACAAGTGCATTAGGAATAAAAGCCTGTCACTCTCTCAGCAGTTCAAGAGACTTACTTATTATTGGCACGAACAACATATAATGTTTTGATGATATCTCAGACCTAAATATTACTTTTGGTCTACAGGAATACATTTAAACATACAAAGGCTCAGCATCATGGACTGTAGGCCATTTATCAGCCAAGAATGCCTTACTTTATGTATTGTTCCCTACTATTGAGTGGAGCTCTCACTCGCAGCCTTAATAAACCTTGCAGCACAGAGCGTATGGCAAACCTCCGCTGCACCAGGTGCTCAAAAGAAATCTACCTTATTACTTCAATCACACTAGACATTAAGACAAAGCATAAAAGTTAAAAGCAGCATTGCATTTATTACAGGAATAATACCACTGGAACAAAGAATAATAGAAAATAAGACTGATAGAAAAGTCTGTAGATATATAGTCTTTAGATAAAGCTTACGAAAAATAGGTGACAAGCATGAATGTCGCAGGGCGCGCTTGATTTAGCAATCGATGTTCATGAAAATGATGTTAACTGATGATCGAATGAAAACTGGTCATACATGTCTTTGTTTTTTTTCTGACGCCGCTCTAGGCCGCCACTGTTTCTCTTCTGATGTTGCTTTCAAATGAGGCATATTTATTATAAAATGCCGTGGTTTCACAACACATGATTGCTGCATGCACCTGATTGGCTGGCTGTCAGTGTGATGGATGAATTTTGCTCAAACTCTTTAATGTATCTTTTCCCAGATAATAAAGTTTTTCGATGTTGCCTAAAACATTGGCATGTCCTCCTTTCCCAGGCTGTATACCAAATTGTTGTCCCAGATGTCCATCCATAAAGTAATCAATAGCCTGAGCCTCAGTCTTCCTTTCCCAGGCTGTAAAATCCTTTCTCAGGCTATAAAGTACTAAGCCACCAGCATGTCTTCCTTTCTTTGTTGGAACAGCTGTTTTAAAGGTGAGATATAACTGGGAAGAAGGCATGCTTTGATTTGTCCTGAATGTAGTTCATCTGTTGTCGTGTCTTGAACAAAATATGATGGAAATATAAACTAAAATGTACAGATTTTGTACCCCACAAAACCTGATACATTGCAATCCAGGACACAGATCAGTGCCCACCTTCATTTCTGCTTTTTATTATTTCATTTGAAATTTACATCAATTACAGTGAATTATAATAACCACAATCTTGGCAAATATATGTCCAGGATTAATTATTATTTTACACTATCAGAAAAGACACTGCACCCCTCCTACTGCACATATACTTTATTTTGTAACATAAAACATCTTAACAGGATGAAATTGATAATAACAGCAGTAACATATTAACAACAAAAGTTCACAATAAAGCCTATCAAATCAAGACTTTTCCATTTTGTTTTCCCCATGAAATGCCATTCATGAGTCAGACATTGAGGAAGCCACTAGAACGGATCATCTCCTAACAGACATCAACAGATTTGATGTGCAATAGACTTTTAACAATAAACAACAAATTCCTTTAGCTGCCTCCTTAAACTCACCGTTTTTCTCTTTTCTATTCCTTCTTTTTCTGACGGCAACAGAAAATAAGCTGATCAGCTTTTAAATCAGATATACAATACACACTTTTGCAGATTTATAACAATGAGCACCCATCTTAACAAAACAAAAGAGCAAAGAAAAGAATTCTCATGTGAGGGAACACATTAAATTTACTTTTCCTTAATTTCCTTGAATTCCACATACATCAGACAGACTGTTAGCAGCATGAAAAAGTACAAATAGCCATTAAAAATATGGTAAGCATATTTTATATTTATATTTGGACAGAAACATAGTTAACTAAGAAGCTAAGTTAACACCATAGAAAAGACAGATGATAAATTATATTTATAATTATATTTAAATTGCATATTAGAAGAAATGGAAAAATCTGAAGTAACATACATTTAACCATTAATCCATAAATCCATTATCCAACCCTCTTGTGCTGTGATGAGGCCTTCTTTATGAATATCGCTCTGCCTCTGACTAGGATTTTATGTTTTGGTGACTGTTGAATTAATTTGGTTATTAGGAAAAGCTATGTGCATAATGAATGATGAGTATCAACTCTTCTGTATTTTCTGTTGTAGCAGTAGGTGGCACTTGCGCTCCCTTGAACCCTCAGGTACCACGCCAAACACCTGGTAAAATTGCTACAATTATTCTTTTTATTATAATAATGTGCACTTAAGCACCCTCCACTCCACACTATTCATTAAACAAATACAATACAAATAATAATAATAAATCACAATCCTCCACTCCCAGACGCTGCCACCCTTCCACCCAGCTCAGCTCATTGTCTGGGAGTTCCCATGGTCCTTTATAGTTCCTGACCCAGAAGTGTTCTCATCCTTTAGTCCATAAATCCTTATCATTTCCGGTCAGATAAAAGTCCTTTTTCTCACCCTGAAGTACATCATTCCTTCCGTTCATGTGACTTGGAAGTACTTCCGGGGCATAGGGCAAATAACACTCTCCAAGCCTCCCTAGAGCGGCTCCTGGTGGCCCCCATGGTATCCAGCAGGGCTGTCCATGAAAACTACAATGTCCATGAGGCTCTGCTGGAATTCGAAGACCTTCCATCCCACTGGGAGGGCTCCCTCTGGCGGCCTGGGGGTATCGGCCGGGATACAAAGCCGGCCATGGACCACACTGTATAATTTGGAGATAAGTTGATGCAAGGCCAAATTAAGACCCTCAGAAGCCCCAAGGTGTCACTCTTTGAATATCACATGTAAAAATATAATGAGTGGAGGGAGGTGGTCCGCCTTAGAGATTTTAATGTGCATTCCCTCATGCATTTCATTGAGAGACATAATCTACGAGTAACCACATAGGTGTGTTGTGTGGAAGAGCACAATCTAAAAACATCAACAGAAAATTCTGGCATTATTTTTTTTCCTTGCTCCTTTATGACCAAGGCCCTAGGGTGCACACCACTCAAGTCATCCTGATGCTTGATCCACCCATGAGTTACAGAGAAACGTCTGAGCTTCAGATACCAGTAGTGTGGCAGACAGTAAGTTTTAGGGAGTTGATTTTTTTAAAGAAATAAGTGGATATGACTGGTGAGCTTTGTTGGGCTGAATGGCCTGTTCTCGCCTAGATTGTTCTAATGTTCTAAAGTGCATCCACCAATCCAGTCAGTTATTAATAGCATGCTGCAAGTAGATAAATACAACCATGATCCATTTTTTCAGTTTATTTCTATTCAAACCATTACAACAAAACACAGCTCATTGAAACAAATAGGAATAGCTTAACAAATACAAAATCAATGTAGTTGTTGCCTAGCCAATCCGGCTGTGCCCAAATACTTGAATTTTTTGTACTTGTTCAATTTGGACCCAATCAAGGTGAAAATTGGCCTGTGGTCCATCCGTTGTCAGGGCTTTGGTCTAATATGCATTGATCTTTAGGCCATATGACTGGGTGGTATGAGCAATGTTGTGGAGGATATCAGTAGCCTCGCTGCCAGTATCAGTAAATATGGCACTGTCATATTTATTATATATTTTTATATATTCATATTTGATATATATTTTATATATTCTACCATATGTGTTTTGAATCTTCTTCTAGACTAGGCAGTATTGCCTCAGGGATAGATTTGGGTTAGAGGTGTGAAAAACTGGATAGGTTGCTTTTAACAAAGTTCCAAATTTGGAATTAGACATTTAAAAAGTGTGTAGCTAGAAGATGTGGGTCGGCCTGACTGGTGTTTTGCCAGCATTGACTCAATAGATTTTTGCTCATTTCATTTCACTTTTAGGTAGTTTACTATCCTTGTGAAACTGGGGAGTCCCAAAGGCACAAGTCCAAAACATTTTGTAAAGTTGTGGAAAACTAGTCAAACTAGTCAAAACCCCAACTAGAAACCCAAATAGCCAAGAAAATCTTTATAAAATAAAAGGTTTATTTAAAAAAAATCTTAGCAATGCACAAAGGTTCTTAGAGCAAAAAGAATTACCTGAGATAAATAATATAATAAATACATAAAAAATAAGTGGCAGATATTTGTGCATTAACCCACAATGAAATCATGGTGAAAATTATTGTGGTGTGTGGTCATAAGAGGGAATAACAGAATTTAAAAAGAGAATTTTTGGGATGCCAACACAGCCATCCCCATTTATTTCCAGTTGAAAACAAAACAAACGCATAATACTGTAAAAGGAAACAAAATAATCAGCACCCAAATAAAGTGGCTGCAGTTAGTCAGGCTCTTTGGTCTGCCTTGGAATATTCTTGGATCTCCTTAGCTCTGGTCTGTTTGGGTAGAATTGTCACCTTCCTCTGGGCAGTTGCATTTTGATAGCCCAGGGACCAGAAGGGGAGTCAGTTGCCATCATTGGGGGTTTCTCTGTACTGTGGAGGAATAAAAGACAAGGCAGATTAACAGCAGCACCCCTCTACACTCATGGTTATCAGCAAAGTGTGTATTTGGGAACACCGTTCACTTGGTTCAACATTACTTGGCAACAGGGAAAGTGGGGCAAGTTGCACTGGTGCATTTGTGTCTCCCATAAAAGTAGCTTCACTTGAAATCACTTTGTGATTTTTGCACGGGTAAAAACGTCTGCTGAAGTGTCAGATTCTTCTTTAACTCTTCTGCTTTCTGTATCTTGTGCATTGCATTCAGGTCTTTCAGGTTATCCTGATGTTTTGTCTCATAGTGCCGTCTTAGATTAAATTCTGTAATTACAGCCACATTAGCTCCACAAATGAGACACGCTGGTTTACAGCAATGTCAGTAAACATATACTCAGCCTCCCATTGGTTTTAAAGGCTCTAATTTCAGAATCAACTTTTCTCTTCGCATCGTGTGGGCTAGCTTCGCAAAGCAGCATCATAAGCTAGACTTGATTAACGCAGTAAGTATTCGGCAAGGCAGCTGAAGCACTGCATTATGGGATCTGTAGTTTATTGTGTTACCAGCACTTCATATCCCCGGGCCATTAATAACAATAATACAGTTTTGCTGCCTTCGAAAACTTTTCTTTTGCAGTTTCGCTGAGTTTGTGCCAAACACCACCCTGACCATCTCATCTTCCTCTGCATAAGCACAGTCCTTCACCTGTGAATATTTAGCGGCAGTGTTTCTATTGGATTGCTGCTGACGGACGGCCTTATATGGGCAGGCACTAAATTACAAACTGCAGCTGCAGCCTGTCTATGAACTTAATTTAATATAAACTTACGGTTCACGCCGTGCTTTGTTTCCGCAGTAGCTGCACTTATGAATATGCTTGTATTTATGAATACGCTTTGTATGCATCACTTGCTTCATAATCTTTTCTGCCTTCTCAATTGTGAAATGGCTTTTTGTTCAGCTGTTTGGAGGTCTTCCTTGTTCTCTACGTACTTACGTAGGAGGCGTGATGATGTCACACGAAACTCCGCCCCCCATGGCCATCAAGCTCAACTCCATTACAGTAAATGGAGAAAAATAGCTTCCAGTTATGACCATTACGTAGAATTTCAAAATGAAAACTGCCCAACTTTTGTAAGTAAGCTGTAAGGAATGAGCCTGCCAAATTTCAGCCTTCTACCTACATGGGAAGTTGGAGAATTAGTGATGAGTCAGTCAGTCAGTGAGTGAGTGAGTGAGTGAGTGTGGGCTTTGCCTTTTATTAGTATAGATAACTATTTAAAGAATCATATATAACATAAAAACATTAATTTTAAAGCTAATAAGAAGGCAGACAAGCAAAAACAGGTGGAGGTCCACGCAGTCCAGACCTCTGCAGAAGTGTTGGCTCTCCAGCAAAATGCCCATCGCCCTGTTTCTGAGGGCATTCCAGGGAAGCTCCTCCTTAGAACCAGCGATAGGTTGGTCACTTCATTTCAGGTAAAGGATGGGCATTGCATATATTTGTCTTCAATGTGTGCCATAGGCATGTTCCATATAGTCCTCTTTTTTGTTGGGTTAGTTGCAGGGAATGTCATATCCCTAGAACTTGTGTCTGATCAACGAGATATTGACAAAGGTCAAATATTTGATGAAGACACTGTGTCTGATTATTCATCAGGATGAGAGGTACATTTTCCAAATAATGTTTGATCAAACTCCACTCTGATCAGTCCCATGTGCCCCAATCACATTTGAAAATCCTGGGTAATGAGAATGTTAGACTGATTGTGAGATTCTTTATGGAACTGTGGGTGTTTTGCCTGTGTACCTGCAATGGCATGAAACACCTCTTTATTGTCTGCACATGCAGGTGTCCAGGAAACACTATGAAAACTTGAAGGAAATATTAAACTGCACTTTTAGATAGATTTTTCCGCATCACCTACAGTATAAAAAAAAGTGCCACTTGCAAAAACCTCAAAGCAATGCTTACTGTCTGTGTAGTTGTGAGAGCCCGACTTCACCTAGTTTGACTTCGAATACAAGGTACTAATAAATATTTGAGATACAATATTCTCCCTGGCTAACGCGCATCTTTCAAAAGAATTTCCTCCGGGAGCAATAAAGGATCTTGCAGATCGTGCAAAACCCTGTCTATATGAAATGCTATTCTTATAATTCTCGTAGATTTTAATTGGTCGCTTATTCATGACCGTGAAGCTACGACTGAATGAATTCCATGCACGGAAACTGATTAAATGTGTGAGCTAATCCTTGTTAACATAGAACAAACCTGCTCGAGCAGGTCTGAGGATTTGGATGTTCAAAAACCGACAGATGCAGGATCATGCCAAATCGTTAACAATTACATTCGCTAAATGAGACATCCACGCATCAAAAATAACCCCCAGATCTCTAAGTGATTTAATCCTAAATGTTTTCAAGACAATAAAACTGCGTATGTTTGAGAGGGTAGAAAAATGTGGTTCTCATGCAGAGGTGCCACAGATTAAAGCTTCTCTATCTTAAAATACTTCCTACATTGGTTCCATATTCTGAGTGAGTGAAGCACTATTAGGTTCTTAGTATATTGGCAATATGTTGTACTTTTTGAAGTACAAAGCAAAGAATATAAAGAAGTACTGCAGGATTTTATTTCTATTGTGGACCAAGCATGTGTCTGCTCACCTATTTGTGTCAAAGTCCAGGTTTTTATAGCTTGTATATTCGCCACCCAGTAATAAAACTGAAAGTTAGATAATGCCACGCCACCTTCTTTCTTAGGTCTTTGTTGGGTTGCCCTTTGAATATGTGGATGTTTTGTATTCCAAATAAATGAGCTTATGGTTGAATCTAATTTCTTAAAAATGATTTATTGATTTATATTGGAATGTTTGAAATATAAAGAGAAGCTTAGGAAGAACATTCATCTTGACAATATTAATTCTTCCAGCTAATGTGAGATGGAAGGTAGACTATCACTGAAAGTCTTGCTTAATTTTTTCCATGCAGACAGCAACATTTTGTTGATAAAAGCTTTTATTCTCACTTGTGATGTTTATCCCTAGGTATTTAAACTGATTTATGGTGAATAAAAGGAAGGTGTCCAATCTAATATTGTGTGCTTGAGAATTCACTGGAAAGAGCTCACTTTTGTTCAAATTAATTCTGAAACCAGAAATCATTTGAAATTCAGTTAGTGTTGTTATGACTGCAGGCACAGTATTTTGTGGATATGATATATATAGTACCATATCATCTGCATATAGAGAAATTTTCTCTTCCAGCCCTTCTCTGATAATCACCTTTATCTCATAAGCATTTCGACAGTGAGCTGTCTTTGGTTCAATGGCGATTCCAAACAGCAAACTAGTACCACGTTCTAGTTTGAAGTAGTCTGAATTAATTTTAATACAAACTGAAGCTTCTAGACTGGTTTACAGTAATTTGATCCATGCAGAAATGTTCAGGCCAAACCCAATTTTCTCCAATATAGTGAAAAGCTTGTTCCATTCGACTATATCAAATGCTTTTTCTGCATCCAATGATTATAATATCTCCAGGGTGTTTGCTTTGTGGGTGATAATATTACATTTAACAGGTGTCAAAAATTGGAAGCTAAGTGTCTGTCTCTAATAAATGCAGTTTGGTCTTGTGATATTGCCAAAGGAAGCACTTTTACAATTCTTCTGGCTAGGACTTTGGAAAGTATCTTTACATCATTATTCAAAAGTGAGATTGGACTGTATAATGCACAAAGGAAAGATGGTAATTAAAGCTTGATGAAAAGTTTGAGGTAAAATTTCATTGTCTCTAGCTTCTGTAAATGTTGCTAATAAAAGAGAGCTAGCTTAATTGAGATTTTTTTCTCACTCTGAAGTGAGCTTATAGCATCTAGTAATGCTGATAGTGCCAGAGGTTTATCCAATTCCACTGCACTGAGAGTATCTAGTTGTGGTATCTATAATGCATCAAGAAATGCATTAGATGGTGTCTTGTCTTTTAAAATCAGTAGAATATAATGACTTACTGTAGTCTATAAATGTGTCAATTATGTTTTTATGGTCAGTGATTTAGCCTCTGTCTGTGTTGGTAATTGCTGGGATTGAATTGTGAGCTTCCTGCTTGTGGATTTGTTGAGCTAAAATCTTATTAGCTTTATCTCCGTGTTCATAGTAATGATGTCTTGATTTAAAAATGAGTTGTTCTGTTTCTTTAGTTGTCAAGTGGTTGAGTTCTGAATGCAGAGCCTCTCTTTTCTTATGAAGTGCTTCATTTGGACACCTGGCATGTTCCTGATCTAATCTTGTAATTTCACTGATTAGCTCTGATACCTTCTTGGTTTCCAATTTATTTTGTGGCAGAGATACGAGATAACCTGTCCTCTTAAGAAAGCCATCAGTTTCCCAGAATATTCCTGCAGAAACCTCTGAGGATGTATTTGTTTCTACAAAAATGATTTACTTGGATATAAATTCTGTACAGTTCTCGTTTGCTAATAAAAGTGGTATAAGATGCCATCTGTGAGATGAGTATGTGGGGCATAATGATTTTAGCTCCAAGATCAGAGAGGTGTGGTCGGAGATAACAATAGCGTCATACTTACAAGATTTAATTGTAGGCAAGAAATTATTATCTATAAAAAATAATCAATTCTTGAGTAGCAGTGATGCACTGTTGAGTAGAAGGAATATGCTCTCGAGTTTGGGTTTAGAAATCCCCAGGGGTCTGATAAGTTGTGATCAGTTAAAACTATGTAATTGTTTTGCTGTGTTAGGCGTCATCACCCCTGTGGCAGGAGACCTATCTATGTCTGCATTTAAAACACAATTAAACTCCCCACTCATTATAGTTTTATAAGTGTTGACTTTGGGAATGGATGCAGATATGTTTTGGATGAAATCCTTATCATCGAAATTGGGGGCATAGATATTTATCAAAATCACTTTACGGTTAAATAAATTACCCATGACAATCACATATCTCTCTTCAGAATCAGATATTACATCTGATACTACAAATTTTATTGTTCTATGTACAAGAATTCCTACACCTCTAGTTTTCTTTGTAAAGCTGGAATGGAATATTTGGTCAGTCCAGTCTCTGTGTAGCCAAAACCGATCCTTACTTAAAAAAATGTGTCTCCTGTAAAAATACTATTTTAGCATTTAGAACTGTTAGGTGAGAGAATACTTTCTTTCTCTTTAATTTGTGATTCAGACCTTTGAGATTCCAACTCACAAAGTTAACTGTTTGGTCATAAAGATATTGCTTCTGAACTTTTGCTGTCATTTTGTAGTCTTAACTTAAAATAAGACAGCTTTGACCTTAATTTCCAGTTTTCCCAGGAGTTATTGCCATGAAGCTTAATGTTACACTTGCACTTATAATTGTAAGTGTTAAAAGGATAGATTAAAAATAGCTTGCTCTCTTTCCCCATTTTGGCTTCCCAATTGAGTCTAGACCACACTTCACAAAGTCCCAGTCCTCTGACATACCTAGAGACAGAGCACGTCTAAAACAAAACAAGCCCCCAGCAGTGGTGTATAAGGACCAAAATAGAGATATCTATTGATAAAACAGTCCAAATACTTTAATCATAGGGATAAAATATAATCTTAAACAGTATTGAGAGAGTAAATCAAGGAAATTATGTTAAACAGTAGCCCTGGATAAGTATAGTAAGCCCTTATGCAATAAACCATGGGTATGATATTAAACAGCCTCCATAAAAAATACACATATGATTGTAATTAAAACATAAAACATGAAACAAAAAGTGGCCGAGAAATAAATAGGATTTATAATTATGGTACCAGCATCATTTCAGGTGGCTCAAACAGCCGATAAGATCTTGCCATTCTTGCCAGAATGCCAGGACAGACTGCAACCCACAATTGTGTTTCAAAATGTGTCAGGATCCGTTTTTTAGCTCTTTTCTGCTTTCTGCATAGAAGTAAAATGTAGAGCGTGCCTTAAATGTCCACTTTCGTTTTGAAGGATTCAAGAGGCTGTATCTGATATCGGCTTTCCATAGGTGCTGTTTAATGTTGTAAAATGTGATACATTTAGCTGCTGTTGAGGGTGAGAAATCCGGGAAAATACGAATATGGTTATTTTCAAATATAACCTCATGTTTCTGTCTGAGAAGTAACATTATATGTTGTTTAAATTGTAATTTTATAAACACACTGTGAGAGTCCTAGGTTTAGAGGAATTTGATCCCTGTATTCTCCATATGCCATGAGCTGCTGCTATCTCGTGTCTGATTTGAAGTCCTCTCCAGTTATTTTAGAGAATAGCTCAGCTACGAATTTCACTGGGTTTGGACTTTCATAATTCTCAGGGAGACCTTTGATTCTAATATTATTCCTTCTGCACCCATCTTCCAGTGCAGCTAATCTGTCTCCGAGCTTTGCATTTGGAATTTTCAGCCACTGCTTTTCCGTCAGCGTAGATGCCAGTTGTTTCAATACGAGTCATGAATGTTTTCTTAATGTCTTCCAACTGAGCACCAAGTGCTTTAAGTTTATTCTCAAGCTTAAATGTATTTTCCTGTGTTTGTTCCTCAATTTTTTAAGTATACCTTTAAAGGCTTCTTCAAAGTGATTATTTAAACATTTTTCTTGGTCTTTAATATCCTAAAGCAGCTTCTTGTTTGTTTTGTGTATGTCCTTTATTTCATTCTTTGTATCTTTCTTGAGCTCCTTTATGTCTTGAGCGATGGCCATTGCGGCAATCATTACCTTCAGCTCGACAGATCATTTTGGTCTTCTCCATGCTCAGCATATGAAGTGGCAAACCCAGATGAAGTCGATGTTTCTGGCTCACAAGGAATAGTTGACAACGTGGAAGGTAAGGCCTTTTTCAATTTCAGTGAATCTTCTGGAATCAATGAGCTATCCTGCCCGATTTGTTTGTACAATCGCTCCCACTTTTTATATGAAAGTTTTTGTAATCACATACAGTTTTGATAACCATTTATGTCATGTGGTTAGGATGCCATGTCATGTAGGTCATGGTGCCTTTTGTCATACAGGCTCAGTCTAAGTGAATTTTTGCATGAAAGACTCTGAGTGTTTGGGTCACTATTTGGCAAGTTCTGAGATCTGAATTATTTATTCATTGTTTTATCCATTCATTTTCCATCACTAATCTGTAGTAGGGTGCGGATAAAACAGTCTTAACAGTGGGGCAAATACGTCTTCTTACCCAGCCACACTTGCCAACTCATATTGTTAGATCCCAAGGCATTGCCAGGCCATCTGTGAGATATAATCTTCCCAGTGAATCCTGGGTCTTCCCTGGGGTCTCCTCCCTCTGCTTGTGCCTTTGAAACATCCACAGGGAGGCATCTGGGTGACATCTGTAGCAGATGCCCAACCAACTCAATTGGCTCCTCTCAATGTGGAAGGTCAGCCACTCTACTCCAGACATCTTCCGGATACCTGTTCTTCTCACCCTATTTCTAAGAGAGAGACCAGCCACCCAAAACTCATAGGCGCTGTAAATTCCAAAGAGCACAAAGGAGATGCCTGAACAGGCAAGGCAGACACATCAAACAAGTCCCAAAACAGAATCAAAATGCGTGGTCAGAACAGAGCAGAGGTTCAGCAAATATAAATAAACACAGTCACAATACAAAAATCCAGAGGTGAGGTCAAAAACAAAGCACAGGTTAAAAAATCTAGGGAATCACAAAACAAAAGCAAAAGCAAAAAGCACAATAACATTCCACTTCAAGCGAATTCAATGAACCACCAGGAACTATGGGAGGCCCTCCCTTAAATAAGGTGGAGGGCCGTTCCTGGTTGTGATTGGTATGGAAAATAAAATTAGTATATTCATGTATTAGCATAAATAAATATAGAAAATGCATAAGCATTAACCTTAGTTCAAATATTAATACAAGTCTGGTCTGCTAAACAAATGGTTAAATAAAGGCACATGCCATATTTCTTTTATAATAAAAGCTTAGCTCTAGCTACCAATATAACCTAGCAAGAAGACCCAGGAAGGGAGGATGATCAGATAAAGACAGCTCACAGATGGAAGAAGGGAAAACACCTGCTGGCTCTCAGCTGACCTAAAAATAAGCGAAGCAGAAAAATAAAGATAAATGACAGAAAATAAGAAATATTGGTGGTTCTAATAAAAGTTAATTAGACCAGCTGCAGAAAAGAAGTCGGGGAAAGCAGCTAATGAGCTGCTTCGAAAGAGGTCAGAATGATAAAGAAATGATTATATAAGTTGTGATTTTTGAACTGTTCGGGCTCAGCTCGATTTGGCCTAAATTGTTAAGTCCATGTTATTGTTTTATTGCAATAAAGTTAATTACTCTGTTTGTCTATCCTCTAACTCCTAGAGCCTTCATTTCAGGTAAAGACCTTTGGGTGTGTCTTTTGCCCCGACGATTTCACTTCATCATTGGCAGGTAGCCCTTCCCTTGGGGAGCCACCCACAAAACACAAGGGACATTACATAGGCCATACTCCTTTCTGAACACACACACACACACACAAAAGGTACATTATAAAGAAAAAAAAAAAACATAAATACAAATAAATAATACAAAATGAAACAATACTAACATGAAACACAACTGTGAACACTGGCTTGGGGAAATGCAGGTTGAAACATGACACCTGCTAATGTGTCTTCATGACCAATTTTAGAAAACAGCCCCACCAACACAATATAATACAATTTATTTTATATAGCCCAAAATCACACAAGAAGTGCCACAATGGGCTTTAACAGGCCCTGCCTCTTGACAGACCCCCAGCCTTGATTCTATGAGAAGACGAGGAGAAACACCAAAACCCTTGTAGGAAAAAATAGGGAAACCTTTGAAAGGCAGTTCAAAGAGACCCCTTTCTAGGTAGGTTGTGCATGCAGTGGGTGTCAAAAGAAGGAGTCAATACAATACAATACACAGAACAGAACAGAAGTAATCCTCAATATAGATTAAAAATAAAAATATTACAAGTACAGAGCAGAATTCAACAGTAGATGAGAGTCCTGGAGACCTCAGCCATCAAGCTGCCTCCCCAATTGGCCATTCCACGACTGAATCAGTGCTGGGCCAGCCAATCCAATGAAAGGACCCTCTACCCCATGATTCCTGTGGTCCTCCATCAGGGATGATGCCACATTTGAGTACAGAGAAGAGAAGTAGAATGGTTGAGGGTTAGTAACAAATTGTAACAATCATATTACTTATTATTCAGTGCTAATGACTAACAACAGATGCAGTCTGTTTTAGTTAATCAGCAGCTCTAGTCAGGGTGTGTTAAATTGAAGTACTGAATCTTCAGCCAGGATTTGAAAGCCAAGCTCCACCACTTTGAAGAGTTTGTGCGTCATTGCAAGGAGTTGGAAGTGGTCACTTGGGAGAGTGACATTAAAGGGAAGGCTTTTTAACAGACAAGACAAGATGAGGGATGAGTTAAAATCAGTATAAACTGGCAGTCCATCATACAAATAAGCAGCTTCAGTACCTGCTGCAAGCCTGCCACAGTCACATAAAGAGTACTTAATATAGTGACAACAATGACTGGTCCTTCTAAGGAACAATGTAAAGAGCAAGAATCTGTTTAGCACTGAGTAAGTTGTATGAAGTATGGGCATTGGGTGCATAGCACCATAGCTGTTAACAGCTATTTACTGTTATAATCAGTGCAGTTTCTGAACTGTGGTTTGTTCTAAAACCTGTCTGAAACTTATTAAATATTGAATGTTTATTTAAACATTGGCTTTAGTTGATTGGGTAAGGTGATAAAGTTCTTCATATTAAAAGTCAGATGATGTAATGTATGAGATAAGGTAATGGTATATAGAAAAATATTAAAGGAGACAAATTGTTTAAATGATGTTCACTCCATGGAAAGAAACACGTGCATAACTCATTTCAAATAAAGAAATGTTCTCCATTCTCATCTGGGCTCCAGAACTGCCTTCTTTGAAGATGGACAATTTTTTTCCTCAACCCCTGAGGATTGATTTGGTTAGTATGGCTGTATAAAACTGTAGCAGAAAAGAAATATAATGTCAAAGCAGTTCCAAGAAACTTACTTTGTAAACTTTGAAAGCCAGTTCAGATGTTAATGGGAGGCTCATTCCACAACTTTTGGAATAAAATCAGTGAAGTATTGTCCAGCTTTAACATGTCTTTCAAAAAGGCAGAAAGTCCATTGATATGCTGCTTCTTCTTTGGCTGCTCCAGTTAGGGGTCGCCACAGCGGATCATCTTCTTCCGTATCTTTCTGTCCTCTGCATTTTGTTCTGTTACACCCATCACCTGCATATCCTCTTTTTCTCTTGACTGGCAGCTGTACCCTTAGTATCCTTCTCCCAATATACCCAGAATCTCTCCTCTGTACTTGTCCAAACCAATGCAATCTCGCCTCTCTGACTTTGTCTCCCAACTGTCCAACTTGGGCCAACCCTCTAATGTCCTCATTTCTAATCCTTTCTATCCTCATCACACCCAATGTAAATCTTAGCATCTTTAACTCTGCCACCTCCAGCTCTGTCTCCTGCTTTCTGGACAGTGACACCGTCTCCAACCCATATAACATAGCTGCTCTCACTACCGTCTTGTAGACTTTCCCTTTCACTCTTGCTGATACCCGTCTGTCACAAATCACTCCTGACACTCCTTTCCACCCTGCCTGCACTCTCTTTTTACCTCTCTTCCACAATCCCCATTACTCTGTACTGTTGATCCAAAGTATTTAAACTCATCCACCTTCGCTAACCCTGCATCCTCACCATTCCACTGATCTCCCTCTTATTTACACACATGTATTCTGTCTTGTTCCTACTAACTTTCATTCCTCTCCTCTCTAGAGTATATCTTCACCTCTCCAGGGACTCCTCAACCTGCTCCCTACTATTGCTACAGATCACAATGTCATCAGCAAACATCATAGTCCACGGAGACTCCTGTCTAATCTTGTCTGTCAACCTGTCCATCACCAATGCAAATAAGAAAGGGCTCAGAGCCGATCCCTGATGTAATCCCACCCCACCTTGAATGCATCCATCACTCCTACCGCAGACCTCACCACAGTCATACTTCCCTTGTACATATCCTGTACAACTCTTACGTATTTCTCTGCCACTCCCGACTTCCTCATACTGTACAATACCACAACTCCTCTCAAGGCACCCTGTCATATGCTTTCTCCAGGTCCACAAAGACACAATTCAACTCCTTCTGGCCTTCTCTAAACTTCTCCATCAACACCCTCAGAGCAAACATCGCATCTGTGGTGCTCTTTCTTGGCATGAAACCATACTGCTGCTCACTAATCATCACCTCACTTCTTAACTGAACTTCCACTACTCTTTCCCATACCTTCATGCTGTGGCTCATCAATTTTATCCCCTGTAGTTACTGCAGTCCTGCACATCCCCCTTATTCTTAAATATCTGCACCAGTACACTTCTTCTCCACTCCTCAGGCATCCTCTCACTTTCCAAGATTCCATTAAACAATCTGGTTAAAAACTCCACTGCCATCTCTCCTAAACACCTCCATACTTCCACAGGTATGTCATCTGGACCAATGGCTTTTCCATTTTTCCGCTCGACCAATCTGGTATGGAAATTTTATTGTTGTCCACATTTGGCAAACTTTTACACTGCGTGCCCTTCCTGACGTACCCCTCCCATTTATCTGGGCTTGGGACCGGCACGAAGAAACACACTGGTTTGAGCATCCCCTGTGGCTGGGTTAAAGTCAGTTGATATGCTAAAGCATAAAAAGAATTTAAGAAGCAATGTTAGCAGTGGCTAGCAACTGAAGGTAGTGAAAAGAATAGCCATGCAGAGATCCGTAAAGCCAGTGTTAGACTACATAACTATTCCTACGCATTTCATTTGCATAATCATATGCGTGCAATGTACGCACTTTACTATGAGTCCTGTAGTGTAGCAATTCAGTCATAATGGTCCATGACTTGCAATGTCAAAATCAAACTGCTCTGCAAGGATTGACAGCCAATGAGCAGGCAATTAGAAATAAAATGCATATAATGTTTGCAAAAGGTGAGGAACTTTGGCAGCTGAAAAGAAGAAATTAAAAAGAGCAGTTTGGAGGTTGCAAATGGAGAAAAAGCTTTGGAACAAGCATTGATGTCTCTTTGGTGCTTCATGTTTGTTGTACTATGGCAGTGTGTAAAATGGGAGGAGATCGTTAAGATTAGAACTAATTTCTGTGTGCTCTGCAATGAGTGGCTGCCAAAATGAGGCAACATTGTGGTACTTTTGTGGAACAACATGAGATTTGGAAATGTCTGTAATGAAAAGTTTGTGAAGAAATAGAGTAATCAATGCCGTGGCATGATTTTTACTACCCAGCAAGGGAGTGTAGTCAGCCCTGGTAGTTGTGCAATATGTAGCCAATGATTTTCTTTATTAAACCTAATATTTGGAATTTCAAGCAGTGTGCAATATCCCTGTGGTAAACAGAGGATCCTAGTAGTGCTCATTGTTTTTGGCTGAACACTGAAATCTTCTAGTACTAATGAAATTGCAATAAATCAGCTGTGGAGAATGTTTTTCTTATAAAATCACTCCAACATGTTAATTTAAAATAGGATGATAGCTCCCTATTACTGTAGAATTTCATGTAGGAAATCTTTATTTAATTACCCAGCCATTTAATTTTGTATTGAATTTAGATTATTCATGTGTTTATGACCAAAATATATTCATGTACACGTGTCAGAGGATCTCCTCATGGGTTCGATTGAGATTGGTGATAACACACGGAGCGAGAGGTGGCGCTGTCACTAAAGTTCTAATCTCTTTCTCTCCCTGCATCACTGAGAGACCAACCAGTGAAGAGAATTAGCCTCGTCCCTTCCGATTCACGCACTATAAGGCATCACTGAGGCATCATTCTATGCTGAGAGCAAACCACCAGATGGAGCTCCACAGATCAACCCTTTCCTTAAAAAAATACAAAGAACTTAACTCTTTGTTTCCTGTGCCTGAGTGGCATTTCCTTTTCACATGAAGGCATGATTTTTAGTTAAGGAAAAATAACATTAAACAGGACAACCCATTTGGTGTCCCAGCTTTTCACTGTTGTCTGTCTTGACATTCCTGCACCTGACCATAATACATTCTGATTGTTTGAGTGTATGATTAATGATGTATTTATCAAAAATTAAATTTATAAATTGTTGACAGTCAGATTCTGCACTAGTTTATCTGCCTGTGCTGTGGAGTGTCTTTTTACAGCATTCTGAAGGGATTCTTTCCACATCCCCTCATTTGACCTAATGTACTTTTTATTAGCCAAACAGCAGTACAAAAAGCATTAGGTTAGAACAGTGAAGATAATGCACATTGTCTAATTGAGTGGCAAAGTTTATTTGAGGATGTTCTGATTGTTATTGCAGTGAACCTTTTTTTTTAGAGTTTATCGATAAAATTTGAAACTTCACTGTGGCCAGCAGGATTATACAGGGTCTTTGACATGGAACGCTGGACGATATTGAGCTGGATTTGGTGTGGAGTTGCTGGTCTGCTTTGCCTTCTTCTTCCCCATAATGGCCCAAAATAAGGTGAAGCCTTTCTTACAGGCTCTCTTGTGTGACAGTGCTACCTGTTAGGTTGGTGTCCACGTTAATTTTTAGGTCTCTGACCAGCTGATGGCCAGATTCCTGACAACTATGCCAGATGTGGACACTAGGGGTCACTTTTGCCCCTTGAACCCAACGGACAGACACACAGGACACAAGGTAAAAGCACTAAGAAATTATTTAATTGATTTTCTTCCTTCTTATAGTGCCCTCTAAGCACCACAGCCACAGATAAACAAGCAAGTAAACAAACACAAAATACAAATTTTCTCGCTCTCTCTATTTCCTCCTCTACACCTCCCAGCAAGTGTTATCTACCTCCTCCTGACTCAGGGTCCTTGGCTGGGTTCCCAGCAGTCCTTTCATAGTGCCCAACCCAGAAGTGCTTCTGCTCTTCCGTCCACGTGCATCCCAAGCTTGACAAGTGGTACCACTAGCTAGGGAATGTCGTCTATCCCCTGCTCAGTCCATGGAAGTTGGCTTGGCTGAGTTGTGTTGCTCCCTCTAAGTCTCTGAAGGAAGATGTTTTCAGAGTGTCTATTGTGTTGGCGGCTGGCAGATCCCTGCCTTGTTGCACATGGGTAGTGACCTCTGTGTGATTCACTGTGACTGGCTGCCCGAGTGCGCCCTCCTCCGGCATGGAGCGAATGATCATACGCTGTGTTTATGAGGATGTTTAGGACTATGAGATTTTGTTGTTTTCTTTGAAGTATAAGGGACGAAACATTAAGGTCTGGACTGCTATATCTGAATCCTGCTTCTGGCCCTTGCTGTTGGGGAAGAGGAAACCTGTACTTTCTGGGTCTTTGCTGACTACAAATGCCATGCTGACCCTCCAGGAGTTTTGGAGAAAGGAGGGATGGTGGCTAACAGAACTGACTGAGGTACCTCTTGAAATTGAACCCAATCTCTCCAGTGAGGGGCACTCCTCGGATTTTCTCGGCGACTGCCCAGTCCTTCTACTGCTTGGCTAGCGATCAGGTGGTTTTGTGTGGTTGCAGCAAGCCAACAGCTCCTTGGAGTTTGCATTCAAGCAGGCTTACACCGCCAGAGACTGCTATTAATGCAGACTTTCAGACCCCTGCTTCAAAACTTCGCACTTTCTTGTTAAAAGCGACTTCCTTTATCGGGTGATCTCCGATTGTGATGGGGGCAATCTGATTGAGCAGCTGGTTGTCCAGGCTGAATATAGAGAAATAGTATTGTTGTTGGCTCATGCACATGTCTTGGGCAGTCATCTGGGTGCTGAAAAGACTAGGGAGCACATCTCAAAGCAGTTCTTTTGGCTGGATATGAGCAAGGATATCAACCAGTTCTGTAAGTCTTGTCCTGATTGTCAGGTGGTCTCTGCTCACAAGCCCCCTCTGGCTCCTCTTTCCCTGATGCCTATTTTAGATCTTCCCTTTCTACAGTTTGGGTTGGATATTGTTGGCCCCTTCCTAAGAGCAAAAATTGTTATCAATATATTCTTGTGCTGATTGATTATGCAACGTGGTATCCTTAAGTAACTGTTCTCCAGGAAGCCAACTATGTGTGTGTTGCAAAGGCCCACTCCTGGGGAGGGTAACAATGGTCTTGAATTTCCTCCATTTGTACACAATCTGTCTGACTGTGGATTGGTGGAGTCCAAACTTTTAGAGATGGTTTTGTAACCTTTTCCAGCCTGATGAGCATCAACAATTCTTTTGTGGCGTCCTCAGAAATCTCCTTTGTTCGTGCCATGATACACTTCCACATACATGTGCTGTAAAGAGCAGACTTTGATAGATTCTGTTCTTTAAATAACACAGGGTGCCCACTCACACCGATTGTCATCCCATTGATTGAAAACACTCGAATTTCACCTTCAAACTAACTGATCATCCTAAAGGTTCACATACTTTTGCCACTCGCAAATCTATATATATATAATTCACTAAGGCAAGACAACCATGAAAAGCACGCGGAAGGGGCGTGGATTCACTAAGCCGCCGACAAGTGAGACACCTATGGCGCGACGCAGAAGGAGCCACACCCACCAACTCCAAGACCATTGGATACGACGGCAACTCGCAGGGCCACGGCCACCAACTCGGACACGAGGACACAGAAAAAATGGCGTCATTTATATTCGTCTGTCGTAGAGGCCACATGCAGTGCAGGTCAGGTTAATGTTATGGCACCTCCGAGCTACGTTGACTATTCATAGAGGCATGTTTCTCGCTGAGGTGAATCGCCATATGCAGCGTGTGAAAGCGGTTTGCGGGGTATCCCATGGGATCCTTAAACAATCCTTTACAACTAAGGTTAAAGCATAATGAAGTAAGCAGTCTTTAAAAGCGAGTTTCGTTACGACGCATGACCACGTGTACCATAGCAAACTGTTTTACACACTACATACAGCAATTCACATCCACGACAAACATCGTCTTCTTAGATGCTCCTGCACTTTGTTCACACCCCCCTCCTACCTCGCTACTACCGTGGTCGGGTGTCTTGGTGGATTATATATAGAAAGGCAGCCAAAACCGCACAGAGCAATGAAAGGTCTAGAGTTCCATCTTTTTATTCACTTTCTGTTGTATCCTCAAACCCTCCCTTTTAGACAACTGTGTCTTTCCAGAAGTGTTCAACCATCAATAAATAATTATGCGGCGTTTGTTATGTCGTGGGTTCACTATTGTGTTGTATTTTGCTCTCTCCAGAGTTCCATCTTTTCATTCACTTACTGTTGTATTCTCACACCAACCCGTTTTAGACAACTGTGTCTTTCCAGAAGTGTTTAGCATTCAAAAATAATTATGCATGACATTGGCGGTTCTACCCAGCGGGTAAGCCGTTGAACCCCATTCGGCTGCAAACCGTTGAATTCCCACTAAATGCGACTCATACGCTCCACTGCTTGCGTCCAAACCCTTTGTACACACCCCTCTCCCACCTCGCTACTAGCGTGGTCGGGTGTCTTGGTGGATTATATATAGAAAAGCAGCCAAAACCGCACAGAGCAATGAAAAGTCTATGTGAGTCACAGGTGCATCTGGACTGTGGAAAGACAACGACTCGAGTGATGAGTTGCAGGTGCGCACATGAGCGGCAGTGCATACTGAACGAGAAATCAGCAGACTAGCATGACGGATGGAGCTGAATGGACGTCCTTCTCCTCTCCTCCCGTTCCAGACTTCACGCCGTGCACACCCATCCCAACGTCTGGCAGGAGAAGGCACGAGGACGGTCCCCCAGTTTTCAGTCACGAACAATTGTGTGTTGGTTCGTTCCGTGAATTGTTACAATGTTGCTTTTCTTGCTGATTTATTACATTACCAGTTTTCAAATGTTCATTTCCTCCTGTGCTTAAATATCATTAAAAATGATTATGCGCGTATGGTACGCGCGTGGGTTGGCTAGTATGTAATATTTGATCATTTTCCTCAATAAATAAATGACCAAGTATAATATTCTTGTCTCATTTGTTTAACTAGTTTCTCTTTATCTACTTTTAGGACTTGAGTGAAAATCTGATGATGTTTTAGGTCAAATTTATGCAGAAATATAGAAAATTCTAAAGGGTTCACAAACTTTCAAGCCGCACTTTATAAAGTTCTATCTGCCTATCTAGTTTGTCATGTATAGCACCTTTCAAATCTTTCTCTCTGTTTTCTGATACTCATGAGTATTCTGTTCAGATTCAAAAGAGGTCATGCATTTTTTGTCTTCTGGGATTTGGCTAAAACTATATATGTATATATACTCAGCAAAAAAGAAACGTCCTCTGACTTTCAACTGTTTTACTTTCAGTAAACTTAATGTGTAAATATTTGTATGAACACTAAAAGAGTCAACACCATAAGACATAAACTAAAATGTTTCACAATGTGTCCCTGAATGAAGGGAGGCTCAAAATCAAAAGTACCAGTCAGTATCTGGTGTGGCCACCAGCTGCTTGAAGTACTGCAGTGCACCTCCTCCTCATGGACTGGACCAGATTTGTCAGTTCTTGCTGTGAGATGTTACCCCACTCTTCCACCAAGGCACCTGCAAGTTTCTGGACATTTCTGGGGGGAATGGCCCTAACCATCGATCCAAATCGATCCCGCTCCAGGTACAGGCCTCGGTGTAGCGCTCATTCCTTCGACGATAAACACGAATCCGTCCATCACCCCTGGTGAGACAAAACCGTGACTCATCAGTGAAGAGCACTTTTGCCACTCCTGTCTGGTCCAGCGAAGGTGGGTTTGTGCCCATAGGCGTTGTTGCTGGTGATGTCTGGTAAGGACCTGCCTTACAACAGGCCTACAAGCCCTTAGTCCAGCCTCTCTCAGCCTATGCGGACAGTCTGAGCACTGATGGAGGGATTGTGTGTTCCTGGTGTGACTCGGGCAGTTGTTGTGGCCATCCTGTACCTGTCACGCAGGTGTGATATTCGGATGTACCGATCCTGTGCAGGTGTTGTTACACGTGGTCTTCCACTGCGAGGATGATAAGCTGTCCTTCCTGCCTCCCTGTAGTGCTGTCTTAGGAATCTCACAGTGCGGACATGGCAATTTATTGCCCTACCCACATCAGCAGTCCTCATGCCTCCCCTGCAGCATGCCTAATGCACGTTCACGCAGATGAGCAGGGACCCTGGGCATCTTTCTTTGGGTGTTTTTCACAGTCGGTAGACATGTCTCTTTAGTGTCCTGCGTTTTTAGAACTGTGACCTTAAATGCCTACTTTCTGTAAGCTGTTAAGGTCTTAACGACCATTCCACAGGTGCATGTTAATTAATTGATTATGGTTAATTGAACATGCATGGAAAACATTTTTAAACCCTTTACAATGAAGATCTGTAAAGTTATTCGGATTTTTAAAACATTATTGTTGAAATACACAGTCCTGAAAAAGGGACGTTTCTTTTGCTGAGTATATATTTATACAGTATTTACACATATATATATACAGTATTTATTTATATATATATATATACTGTAATGGATGGCCGGCCATTTATCGGCCAATACCCCTAAACCGCCAGGTGGAGCCCTCCTTGCAGCGTGGAGGTCCCCAGAAGACCAGCAGGGCATCATGGACATTGGAGTTTTATGCAAAGCCCTGCTGGATGCCGTGGGGGCCACAGGAGGGAGCTGCAGGGAGGACCGAGGGCTTCTTAGTGCCCTGTGACCGGAGGTTCGTCACCGGAAGAGCGGCGGACTTCGGGGTGAAGAAAGGGACTATTTACCCTGACCGGAAGGGAAAAGACTTGTGGACTATTGGGCAGAAACACTTCCGGGTCAGGGATTATAAAAGGACTATGGGAACTCCCAGACAACGAGCTGAGCTGGGTGGAAGGGTGGCAAGCAGCCTGGGAGCTGGAGGATTGGTTATTTGTTTATTATTGTGGTATATTAGTAATTTATGAGTATTGTGGAGGAGAGTGTGCTTTGTGCACTGGGGCAAGAAAATAAAGTCAACTTGAGGACTTTTACCTGGTGTCTGGAGTCGTGGACAGGGGTTCAAGGGAGCGAGGGCGCCCCCTATCGTTCACAATATATAGATATACTATATACTGTATATATATATTTATATATATATATAAATATATTGTGGTGGACAGCTGGGACCCATGCCCATCTGGGATGCCCTTTGACACTGGATCTGGGGAAGCAGCCATGGGATGCACACTACGCCCCGAACACTTGGTGGCAGCCCCTGGGATGCATCAGGGCCACAATTATGGAACACCGTAGCTCATCCCAGTTGGGCTCCGTGGCCACCGCCAGGAGTTGCACGGCTTCCAGAGTCTATGTGGGCTGTAATGCTGCCACACCGGATGTGCTTCCTTAATTAGGTTAATTATCACCTGAAGCACTTCGGGTGAGCTTTAACAGGAGCCTGCAGCCACTACTCGGGAGCCAGAGTTGTGAGGAGGATGACAACTTGTTGAGTGGTGGTGAAGGAAGATTTGGTGTTTTGTTGGTGTATCGTTTTTTATGCTGTGTGCTTCTGGGACTGTGTGGTGTCTGTGGGTATAAGGAAGGCGTAACCAACAGAAAAAGAAAATAAATCTTTTTTGTTTATTTTCACATACCTCCATTGTCAGTCTGTGTCGGTCGGGCACCTATATAGAGCCTTTTACAATATATATATATACAGACCCCATGACACTGTGTTAGGATATACAGTGCATCCGTAAAAGTATTCACAGCATCACTTTTTCCACATTTTGTTGTGTTACAGCCTTATTCCAAAATGGATTAAATTCATTTTTTCCTCAGAATTCTACTCACAACACCCCATAATGACAAGCGTGAAAAAGTTTACTTGAGGTTTTGCAAATTTATTAAAAATAAAAAACTGAGAAATCACATGTACATAAGTATTCACAGCCTTTGCGCCTTTGGCAGAAATTACAGCCTCAAGTCTTTTTGAATATGATGCCACAAGCTTGGCACACCTATCCTTGGCCAGTTTAAGCCCATTCCTCCAAGTGTCGGTGCACAGCCATTTTAAGATCTCTCCAGAGATGTTCAACCGGATTTAAGTCTGGGCTCTGGCTGAGCCACTCAAGGACATTCACAAAGTTGTCCTGAAGCCACTCCTTTGATACCTTGGCTGTGTGCTTAGGGTCGTTGTTCTGCTGAAAGATGAACTGTCGCCCAGTCTGAGGTCAAGAGCTCTGGAGCAGGTTTTCATCCAGTACATTGCTGCACTCATCTTTCCCTTTATCTTGACTAGTCTCCCAGTTCCTGCCGCTGAAAAACATCCCCACAGCATGATGCTGCCACCACCATGCTTCACTGTAGGGATGGTATTGGCCTGGTGATGGCGATGCCTGGTTTCCTCCAAGCGTGATGCCTGGCATTCACACCAAAGACTTCAATCTTTGTCTCATCAGACCAGAGAATTTTGTTTCTCATGGTCTGAGAGTCCTTCAGGTGCCTTTTGGCAAACTCCAGGCGGGCTGCCTTGTGCCTTTTTACTTAGGAGTGGCTTCCGTCTGGCCACTCTACCATACAGGCCTGATTGGTGGATTGCTGCAGAGATGGTTGTCCTTCTGGAAGGTTCTCCTCTCTCCACAGAGGACCTCTGGAGCTCTGACAGAGTGACCATTGGGTTCTTGGTCACCTCCCTGACTAAGGCCCTTTTCCTCCGATTGCTCAGTTTAGATGACCGGCCAGCTCTAGGAAGACACCTGGTGGTTTTGAACTTCTTCCACTTACGGTTGATGGAGGCCACTGTGCTCATTGGGACCTTCAAAGCAGCAGACATTTTTCTGTAACCTTCCCCAGATTTGTGCCTCGAGACAATCCTGTCTCAGAGGTCTACAGACAATTCCTTTGACTTCATGCTTGGTTTGTGCTCTGACATGAAATGTCAACTGTGGACCTTCTATAGACAGGTGTGTGCCTTTCCAAATCATGTCCAATCAACTGAATTTACCACAGGTGGACTCCAATGAAGCTGCAGAAACATCTCAAGGATGATCAGGGGAAACAGGATGCATCTGAGCTCAATTTTGAGCTTCATGGCAAAGGCTGTGAATACTTATGTACATGTGATTTCTCAGTTTTTTATTGTAAGAGCCATTTTCCTAGTTCTATAAAATGTATGAATATTTACTAGTATAATGCATAAAATATGGGAGGTTCCTAAAACCCCCGTGAATAGAATTGAGTTGGTATTTTCCTGTCATTTCTTAACAGTTTTTGAGTAAACAATGTTCTTTAGTAAGTGTTTTGCCTTGCCTTGTGTAAGGTACAGAGGCATACGGTTTTTAACCGTGTCCTTGAAAGAATTCTTTTATGCTCGCGTTCGTGCTTATGCACAGAACTGAGCTTGGCGCATATCTAAGTGCCAACGGCCTAAGGGTCTTTTGAGTGTAAAGTAACTCGTAAATTAAAAGATCTAAGTTTTGAACCGTATGTTTAAAACATACAGAAGAAGAAATAAATAACCTTTAAGTACAGAAGTAACCAAAGCTTCATAAGAAAAACTAAGTTTATAGAAGATAAATTTTTCCCTTTTTTTGCCTTTATTCTTTGTGTGTAACTATTTTTCTTTTTATTCTTGTATGGATTATTTGCCTTTAACTTTCACTAAATATTTTTAAAACGAACTTTTGGACTGAGAGATTTCTTTGACACGCGTCTTACCCGTGCCTGACTTCACCTTACACAAAGCGGCAACACTAAAGTTAAAAAACCTGCCTGAAGTTTTGAAACCTGCTTAAGATCTGAACCTGCCTAGGACTGAAAGTTTAAAATTGCCTTGGATCATAAAAGAAAGCAAGCCTGCATTTTCAATGCCGAGATCGACCATGCGCTAAAGAAAGCGGCGACTTGAAAAAGACTCAACAGTACTTTGTCGGATAGTCATGGCATTTCAATCCAGAAGCCAGAACGAACGTCGGCGTGGTGTGAATGAAAATCGCTTTGAATATGACGTCACAAAGGATCGTCTCCAAGACAACATAAAGCCATCCAATTCATTAACATCTAAACTTCAATCTGAAATGGACTACAAATACAAACAATTATCTATTACAATGAAGACTGTAAATGAATTAAAAAATATGAATTTTATTGTGAATCTATAAAATCGATCATCGAGAACTCGTTCTTTAACCTGAGAATGGAATATAAAAGGTTAAGTGACAAACTCTTATCCTTCCAGAGTAAGCGAAGATACACGGAAAATGCTACAAAAGGACTTTGATGCTAAAATGGAAACTTTTCGCACATTTTCAGAAAATACGATGGAATGGGTCTTTGAAGTACGTCAAAATATAAGCCTCAACCAGCAGCCTGACTTTTCGGCTAGCCAATTCAAGGATTACAGAACGACGAATGACTTTCCTGACGTCTCGCCAGAAGATAGTGTCTCACAGGTTTCCATTCAAAGTAAAAGTCATATAAGTTCGGGCGAATTCAGCCAAAGCCTCCCAAATCTCCGCAAAATCTAAACGTAGTACAAGTTCAGCGGGACTTCTATGAGCCATCAGATCTCAAGAGGCAGCACACGCTGTGCTGTTGGCTAAAGCAGAAAACCAAAGAAAGCAACAGGCTCTAGATTTGGAAGAAATGCAGTTAAAAATAAAGAGAAAAGCTGAGGAAATGCAGAGAAAAGCTGAAGAAGCTCAGCTAAAAGCTAAAAGAGAAGCTGAAGAAGCTCAGCTAAAAGCTAAAAGAGATCAATTGGCTTTAGAGGCAGCTATTGCAGAATCAGAAGCGAAATTAAAAGCACTTAAAGGGCAATCGCAGTCCTAATAGACTAGTCAGAAACCAGATGTGAAATTTGAAAAGTCGTCAGATGCGAACAGTTACAACTTTACAAATGCGAATGAAAGTAAAATAAACTCTTCAACAATCGCTTTATGATAAGCGCACGATCAACAGAAACAACAACAGTATAAGACACAAAGCCTTATATGCCACATAAAAGATCCCAATATTTGAAGGCGATCCCTTGAAATATGTGGACTTTATAAGTGCATTTGACCAAGCTATCGATGAGGCAAGGAACCCGCAAGATAAATTGGACCTATTGGCACAGTTTACTAAAGGTTCACCTCACGAGATTGTTAAAAACTGTAAACACTTGTCACCGTTAGAAGGTTATCAAAAGGCCAGAAAGAAACTTGAAAGTCTCTATGGAAACCAGCTACAGAAAGCCGATGTCTATATGAGAAAAGACAAAGGGCGATCGCAAATAAAGCCAAACGATGGAGAAGAACAGAACGATAATGCGAACTTTCTTGGCGAATGTATAAATATTATGCCCAACTTACAAAGCGGACAACAATTTGAAAGTAAGGATAACCTTCCTACTAAAGTCTCCAAACCTCCTCAAGACCTACTAGCACCGTGGCAATGCAAAGTACAGAGTATTGAAAGTACGGAGAGCAGGCGAACACCTCGCCGATCCAGTGAACTTTCTTAACGAACAGCCAACATCAGCTTTAGATCCAGCGTACAGCTCAGCTCCACAAAGCCATACCTTCAAGAAGGAAAAGGACAAAACTGACCAAGAGAAGAATCTTTTGAAAGACGTCCCAGAGAGAAAGCAGCTTTGTTACAAACTTTTCTGCAGCGGACGAAAAAAGGATACAGACACCTCAGTCAAAGCGGAAGACAGCTGGGCGTATAAGTGGTAAGCACTGTCTTTTTTGCAATGAAAATCACGATCTTAACGAATGCAGTGCAATTCAAAATCTAACTTATGAAAGTAAAATTGACTTTTGAAATCTAAAGACTTATGCTTTAAGTGCCTTAAACAAGGACATTTTAGTAAAGTCTGTGAAGAAAAGATTAAATGCCAAATATGCTCTCAGTTACATCCAGTAATTCTGCATATGAATAAGGAAAAAGGGACCGGCGATACAGCCGCACCTCCTAAAGAGGAAAACGTTATGTCGGAAGAGAAAAACATTTCTTTTGCCCATATTTCTGTTGAACCAATAGAGACTTGTTCTGATACCGGGGCCGGTAAAGAGTGTGTCTTAGCTGTGACTCCAGTTCAAGTTAAGTCTGAAACGAATGAAAAATGTGTAGAAACATATGATCTAAAAGTCTCTGACAGCTCAGCTACATTTGGCACTGAAAGTCTGCAAAAGCAGTTAAATCTTTCAGGAAGAAAGTCTCACATCTACATCAGCACTGTAGAAAGAGACACAGTAAATAGTCAGAAATTAGTAAAGTGTACAATCTTAACGGAGTTACAAGTCTGTGAGATAGAAGAAAATACATTTTTTGATACACCAAAAGTGTACACACTGAACTCTGTAACAGTGAGAAGGAGAACATCCCTAAAGAAAAAGAAAGACTGCAAACATGTTCAGTCAATTGTGTAACAATAAAGCAAGTAGCAAATGTTACTCAAGCAATACAATATAGACTTTCTAGAACGCGACTGTGAAGAAAAGAGGAAATGTCACAGGAAGACATTAAATTCATGCATAGCCTCAGATACTGCAAGTCCAGTGAACGGACATTATTGCATTAATCTGCCCTTTAAAGATGAAACACTTAAGGTACCAAACAATCGTTGTATTGCAAAACAACGTGCTATAGGACTTAAAAGGAAACTTACAAGATACCCGACGTTTCATGAGGATTATAAAGCGTTCATGAAAGACATTTTAGACAAAGGTTATGCCATAAAGGTACCCACTGAACAGCGGACCCTCGAAAATGAAAAATATGGTACATCCCTCATCATGGAGTATACCATCCAAAGAAAAACAAAATAAGAGTGGTGTTTGATTGTACAGCCACCTATCAAGTTTTCTCTAAATGAACAGTTGTTGAAAGGACCTGATTTAACTAATACACTCATTGGAGTTCTTACAAGATTCAGAGAGGAACCAATCGCTCTCATGGCACCATTAAAATCTGTCACTATACCAAGGTTGGAACTTACAGCAGCAGTGATAGCAGTCAAAATGGACAAAATGCTAAAAGCGTGAACTGCAGATTCCCCTGCAAGAGTCGATCTTTTGGACTGACAGCACCACAGTACTAAGGTGCATCACAAATGAAAGTACA